>NW_025813483.1:14480936-14738420 GCF_021976095.1 Xenia sp. Carnegie-2017 | reverse complement strand
AAAAATCGTGAAGTATAGTCTTTTTCCATCAAAATCGTGAACTATAGTCTTTGCATGAAAAATCGTGAATTTAGTCTTTTCCATCAAAAATCGTGAACTATAGTCTTTGCATGAAAAAACGTGAACTATAGTCTTTTACATGAAAAATTGTGAAATTTAGTCTTTTCCATCAAAAATCGTGAACTATAGTCTTTTGCATGAAAATCGTGAACTATAGTCTTTGCATGGAAAATCGTGAAATTTAAGTCTTTCCATCAAAAAATCGTGAACTATAGCCTTTGCATGAAAAAGAATTATAGTCTTTGTATGAAAAAATCTTGAACTATAGTCTTTGTATGAAAAATCGTGAACTATAGTCTTTTTCCATAAAAATCGTGAACTATAGTCTTTGCATCAAAACGAACTATAGTCTTTGCATGAAAAATCGTCAACTATAGTCTTTTCCATGAAAAAATCGTGAAATTTAGTCTTTTCCATTAAAAATCGTGAACTATAGTCTTTGCATGAAAATCGTGAAATATAGTCTTTGCATGAAAATCGTGAACTATAGTCTTTTGCATGAAAAATCGTGAACTATAGTCTTTTGCATGAAAATCGTGAACTATAGTCTTTGCATGAAAAATCGTGAAATTTAGTCTTTTGCATCAAAAAATCGTGAACTATAGTCTTTGCATGAAAAAATCGTGAACTATAGTCTTTTGCATGAAAAATCGTGAACTATAGCCTTTGTATGAAAATCGTGAACTTTAGTCTTTGCATCAAAAATCGTGAACTATAGTCTTTGCATGAAAAAATCGTGAACTATAGTCTTTTGCATGAAAATCGTGAAATTTAGTCTTTTTGCATCAAAAATCGTGAACTATAGTCTTTGCATGAAAAATCGTGAACTATAAAGTCTTTCCATGAAAAAATCGTGAATTATAGTCTTTCCATGAAAAATCGTGAACTATAGTCTTTGCATGAAAAATCGTGAACTAAAGTCTTTTGCATGAAAAATCGTGAATTATAGTCTTTTGCATGAAAAATCGTGAACTATAGTCTTTGCATGAAAAAATCGTGAATTTAGTCTTTGCATGAAAAATCGTGAACTATAGTCTTTTGCATGAAAAATCGTGAAATTTAGTCTTTCCATCAAAAATCGTGAACTATAGTCTTTTTCCATGAAAAATTGTGAAAATATAGTCTTTCCATCAAAAATCGTGAACTATAGTCTTTGCATGAAAATCGTAATTTTCATTTAGTTGAGAATTATTTATTTTGATGAAAATTCTATAATTGTATGAAAATCGTGAAATTTAGTATTTTGCATCAAAATCGTGAACTATAGTCTTTTTGCATAAAAATACGTGAACTATAGTCTTTGCATGAAAATCGTGAAATAAAGTTCCGCATGAAAATCGTGAATTATAGTCTTTGCATCAAAATCGTGAACTATAGTCTTTGCATGAAAAATCGTGAAATATAGTCTTTTACATGAAAAATCGTGAAATATAGTCTTTTTGCATCAAAAATCGTGAACTATAGTCTTTGCATGAAAAATCGTGAAATTTAGTCTTTTGCATCAAAAAATCGTGAACTATACTTTTGCATGAAAATCGTGAACTATAGTCTTTTGCATGAAAAATCGTGAATTTATAGTCTTTTTGCATCAAAAATCGTGAACTATAGCCCTTGCATGAAAATACCCGTGAAATATAGTCTTTTCCATGAAAAATCGTGAACTATAGTCTTTGCATGAAAAAATCGTGAACTATAGTCTTTACAGAAAAAATCGTGAAATTTAGTCTTTGCATCAAAAATCGTGAACTATAGTCTTTTGCATAAAAATCGTGAAATTTAGTCTTTTGCATGAAAAATCGTGAACTATAGCCTTTGCATGAAAAAAATCGTGAACTATAGTCTTTGCATAAAAATCGTGAAATTTAGTCTTTTGCATCAAAATCGTGAACTATAGTCTTTGCATGAAAAATCGTGAACTATAGTCTTTGCATGAAAAATCGTGAATTTAGTCTTTGCATGAAAAATCGTGAACTATAGTCTTTTGCATGAAAAATCGTGAACTATAGTCTTTGCATGAAAAATCGTGAAATTTAGTCTTTTGCATTAAAAATCGTGAACTATATAGTCTTTTGCATGAAAAATCGTGAACTATAGTCTGTAATGAAAAATCGTGAACTATAGTCTTTTGCATGAAAAATCGTGAAATTTAGTCTTTTATGAAAATCGTGAACTATAGTCTTTTGCATGAAAATCGAACTATAGTCTTTTGCATGAAAAATCGTGAAATTTAGTCTTTCCATCAAAATCGTGAACTATAGTCTCTTTGCATGAAAAATCGTGAATTATAGTTCCTTCCTATAAAAATCGTGAAATTTAGTATTTTGCATGAAAATCGTGAACTATAGTCTTTTGATCAAAAATCGTGAACTATAGTCTTTTGCATGAAAAAAAAATCGTGAAATTTAGTCTTTGCATTAAAATCGTGAACTATAGTCTTTTGCATGAAAATCGTGAATTATAGTCTTTCCATGAAAAATCGTGAATTTAGTCTTTGCATGAAAAATCGTGAACTATAGTCTTTGCATGAAAAATGTGAACTATAGTCTTTTGTGATGAAAAATCGTGAACTATAGCCTTTGCATGAAAAAATCGTGAAATTAGTCTTTGCATCAAAAATCGTGAACTATAGTCTTTGTATGAAAAATCGTGAACTATAGTCTTTTGCATGAAAAATCGTGAACTATAGCTTTTGCATGAAAATCGTGAAATTTAGTCTTTTCCATAAAAAATCGTGAACTATAGTCTTTTGCATGAAAAATCGTGAACTATAGTCTTTGCATGAAAATCGTGAACTATAGTCTTTTTGCATGAAAATCGTGAAATTTAGTCTTTTGCATCAAAAATCGTGAACTATAGTCTTTGCATGAAAATCGTGAACTATAGTCTTTTGCATGAAAATCGTGAATTATAGTCTTTGCATGAAAATCGTGAATTTAGTCTTTTCCATGAAAAATCGTGAACTATGCCTGCATGAAAATCGTGAACTATAGTCTTTTTCCATGAAAAAATCGAAATTTAGTCTTTTCCATGAAAAATCGTGAACTATAGTCTTTGCATGAAAAATCGTGAACTATAGTCTTTTGCATGAAAATCGTGAACTATAGTCTTTTGCATGAAAAATCGTGAACTTAGTCTTTGCATAAAAATCGTGAACTATAGCCTTTGCATAAAAATCGTGAAATTTTAGTATTTTCCATCATAAATCGTGAAAAATAGTCTTTTCCATCAAAAAATCGTGAACTATAGTCTTTGCATGAAAAATCGTGAACTATAGTCTTTGCATGAAAATCGTGAACTATAGTCTTTTGCATGAAAAAATCGTGAATATAGTCTTTGCATGAAAAATCGAAATTATAGTCTTTCCATGAAAAATCGTGAACTATAGTCTTTGCATGAAAAATCGTGAAATATAGTATTTTGCATCAAAATCGTGAACTATAGTCTTTTGCATGAAAAATCGTGAACTATAGTCTTTTCCATCAGAAAAATCTGAACTATAGTCTTTTCCATGAAAATCGTGAACTATAGTCTTTGCATGAAAAATCGTGAACTATAGTCTTTGCATGAAAATCGAAATTTAGTATTTTGCATCAAAATTGTGAACTATAGTCATTTGCATGAAAATCGTGAACTATAGTCTTTGCATGAAAAATCGTGAACTATAGTCTTTTAATGAAAAATCGTGAATTATAGTCTTTTCCATCAAAAATCGTGAACTATAGTATTTGCATGAAAATCGTGAACTATAGTCTTTTCCATGAAAAATCGTGAACTATAGTCTTTTTATGTGAAAATCGTGAATTTAGTCTTTTGCATCAAAAATCGTGAACTATAGTCTTTCCTATGAAAAATTGTGAAATATAGTCTTTTTCCATCAAAAAATCGTGAACTATAGTCTTTGCATGAAAAATCGTGAATTTTCATGTAAGGGTTATCGTTCATTGAATTTTGATGCAAAAATTCCTATAAATTTGCATGAAAAATCGTGAATTTAGTCTTTGCATGAAAAATCGTGAATCTATAGTCTTTTGCATGAAAATCGTGAACTATAGTCTTTGCATGAAAAATCGTGAACTATAGTCTTTTGCATGAAAATCGTGAATTATAGTCTTTTCCATGAAAAATCGTGAACTATAGTCTTTGCATGAAAATCGTGAAATATAGTCTTTTGCATGAAAAATCGTGAACTATAGTCTTTTGCATCAAAATCGAACTATAGTCTTTGCATGAAAATCGTGAATTTAGTCTTTGCATGAAAATCGTGAACTATAGTCTTTGCATGAAAAATCGTGAACTATAGTCTTTTGCATGAATCGTGAAATATAGTCTTTGCATCAAAATCGTGAACTATAGTCTTTGCATCAAAAAATCGTGAACTATAGTCTTTGCATGAAAAATCGTGAAATTTAGTCTTTTGCATGAAAATCGTGAACTATAGTCTTTGCATGAAAATCGTGAACTATAGTCTTTACATGAAAAATCGTGAAATTTAGTCTTTGCATTAAAAAATCGTGAACTATAGTCTTTGCATGAAAAAAATCGTGAACTATAGTCTTTGCATGAAAAATCGTGAACTATAGTCTTTGCATGAAAAAGTGAAATATAGTCTTTGCATGAAAATCGTGAACTATAGTCTTTTGCATGAAAATCGTGAACTATAGTCTTGCATGAAAAATCGTGAACTATAGTCTTTGCATGAAAAATCGTGAATATAGTCTTTGCATGAAAAATCGTGAACTATAGTCTTTGCATGAAAAATCGTGAACTATAGTCTTTGCATGAAAAATCGAAATTATAGTCTTTGCATGAAAATCGTGAACTATAGTCTATTGAAAAAAAAAATCGTGAAATTTAGTCTTTTGCATAAAAATCGTGAACTATAGTCTTTTGCATGAAAAAATCGTGAACTATAGTCTTTTGCATGAAAATCGTGAACTATAGTCTTTTGCATGAAAAATCGTGAACTATAGTCTTTGCATGAAAAATCGTGAACTATAGTCTTTTGCATAAATTGAATTATTTTTCATGAAAATACTATAGTCTTTGCATGAAAAACGTGAATATAGTCTTTTGCATGAAAAATCGTGAAATTTAGTCTTTTCCATCAAAAATCGTGAACTATAGTCTTTTGCATCAAAAATCGTGAACTATAGCCCTTTGCATGAAAAATCAGAAATTTAGTCTTTGCATGAAAAATCGTGAACTATAGTCTTTTGCATGAAAATCGTGAACTATAGTCTTTTGCATGAAAATCGTGAATATAGTCTTTTGCATCAAAAATCGTGAACTATAGTTTTGCATGAAAAATCGTGAAATATAGTATTTTGCATAAAAAATCGTGAACTATAGTCTCTTTTGACAAAAATCGTGAAATATAGTCTTTTCCATAAAAATCGTGAACTATAGTCTTTTGCATGAAAATCGTGAACTATGAGTCTTTGCATGAAAATCGTGAACTATAGTTTTTGCATGAAAATCGTGAACTATAGTCTTTTGCATGAAAAATCGTGAACTAGCCTTTGCATGAAAAATCGTGAAATATAGTCTTTTGCATGAAAATCGTGAACTATAGTCTTTTGCATGAAAATTCGTGAAATTTAGTCTTTTGCATGAAAAATCGTGAACTATAGTCTTTGCATAAAAATCCGTGAACTATAGTCTTTTGCATGAAAATCGTGAACTATAGTCTTTGCATGAAAATCGTGAATTTAGTCTTTTGCATGAAAACTTGAAACTAGTCTTTTGCATGAAAAATTGTGAAATTTAGTCTTTTCCATCAAAAATCGTGAACTATAGCCTTTTGCATGAAAAATCGTGAAATTTAGTCTTTTGCATGAAAAATCTTGAACTATAGCCTTTTGCATGAAAAATCGTGAACTATAGTCTTTTCCATAAAAAATCGTGAAATTTAGTATTTTGCATCATAAATCGTGAACTATAGTCTTTTGCATGAAAAATCGTGAACTATAGTCTTTTGCATGAAAAATCGTTAACTATAGTCGTTTGTATGAAAAATCGTGAACTATAGACTTTTGCAAGAAAAATCGTGAAGTATAGTCTTTCCCATCAAAAATCGTGAACTATAGTCTTTTGTATGAAAAATCGTGAACTATAGTCTTTTGCATGAAAAAATCGTGAACTATAGCCTTTTGCATGAAAAATCGTGAAATTTAGTCTTTTCCATCAAAAATCGTGAACTATAGTCTTTTGCATGAAAAATCGTGAACTATAGTCTTTTGCATGAAAAATCGTGAATATAGTCTTTTGCATGAAAAATCGTGAACTATAGTTTTGCATGAAAATCGTGAAATTTAGTCTTTTGCATGAAAAATCGTGAACTATAGTCTTTTCCATGAAAAATCGTGAACTATAGTCTTTATCATGAAAATCGTGAAATATAGTCTTTTGCATGAAAAATCGTGAACTATAGTCTTGATAAAAAATCGTGAACTATAGTCTTTGCATGAAAAATCGTGAAATTTAGTCTTTGCATGAAAAATCGTGAACTATAGTCTTTGCATGAAAATCGTGAACTATAGTCTTTGCATGAAAAATCGTGAACTATAGTCTTTTGCATGAAAAATCGTGAACTATAGTCTTTGCATGAAAATCGTGAATTTAGTCTTTTGCATGAAAATCGTGAACTATAGTTTTTGCATGAAAATCGTGAAATTTAGTCTTTGCATGAAAAATCGTGAACTATAGTCTTTCCATGAAAATCGTGAACTATAGTCTTTTGCATGAAAAATCGTGAAATTATAGTCTTCCATGAAAAATCGTGAACTATAGTCCTTTGCATGAAAAATCGTGAACTATAGTCTTTGCATGAAAATCGTGAACTATAGTCTTTTCCATCAAAAATCGTGAACTATAGCCTTTGCATGAAAATCGTGAAATTTAGTCTTTTGCATGAAAAATCGTGAACTATAGTCTTTGCATGAAAAAATCGTGAACTATAGCCTTTGCATGAAAATTCGTGAACTATAGTCTTTGCATGAAAAATCGTGAACTATAGTCTTTGCATAAAAATCGAATTATAAAGGTTTTGCATGAAAAATCGTGAATTATAGTCTTTTCATGAAAATCAGAACTATAGTCTTTGCATGAAAATCGTGAACTATAGTCTTTTGCATGAAAAATCGTGAAATTTAGTCTTTGCATGAAAAAATCGTGAACTATAGTCTTTTGCATGAAAAATCGTGAACTATAGTCTTTGCATGAAAAAAAATCGTGAAATATAGTCTTTGCATCAAAATCGTGAACTTTAGTCTTTCGCATGAAAAATCGTGAATTATAGTCTTTGCATGAAAAATCGTGAAATTATAGTCTTTTCCATGAAAATCGTGAACTATAGTCTTTGCATGAAAAATCGTGAATATAGTCTTTGCATGAAAAATCGTGAACTATAGTCTTTTGCATGAAAAATCGTGAATATAGTCTTTTGCATGAAAATCGTGAACTATAGTTTTGCATGAAAAATCGTGAATATAGTCTTTGCATGAAAATCGTGAACTATAGTCTTTTGATGAAAAATCGTGAACTATAGCCCTTTGCATGAAAAATCGTGAAATTTAGTCTTTGCATGAAAAATCGTGAACTATAGTCTTTGCATGAAAATCGAAATTTAGTCTTTGCATGAAAATCAGAACTATAGTCTTTGCATGAAAATCGTGAACTATAGTCTTTGCATGAAAATCGTGAATTATATATTTTTGCATGAAAATCGTGAACTATAGTCTTTGCATGAAAAATCGTGAACTATAGTCTTTTTCATGAAAATCGTGAACTATAGTCTTTGCATGAAAATCGTGAACTATAGTCTTTGCATGAAAAATCGTGAACTATAGTCTTTGCATCAAAAAATCGTGAACTATAAGTCTTTGCATGAAAATTCGTGAATTAGTCTTTTCCATGAAAAATCGTGAACTATAGTCTTTTGCATGAAAAATCGTGAAATATAGTCTTTTTCATGAAAAATCGTGAAATTTAGTCTTTTGCATGAAAAATCGTGAACTATAGTCTTTTACATGAAAAATCGTGAAATTTAGTCTTTTGCATGAAAATCGAACTATAGTCTTTGCATGAAAAATCGTGAAATATAGTCTTTTGCATCAAAAATCGTGAACTATAGTCTTTTGCATGAAAAATCGTGAACTATAGTCTTTTGCATGAAAAATCGTGAATTAGTCTTTCCATGAAAATCTGAACTATAGTCTTTTGCATGAAAAATCGTGAACTATAGTCTTTTGCATCAAAATCGTGAACTATAGTCTTTGCATGAAAATTCGTGAAATGAGTCTTTTGCATGAAAAATCGTGAACTATAGTCTTTGCATGAAAAATCGTGAACTATAGTCTTTACTTCATGAAAAATCGTGAAATTTAGTCTTTTGCATCAAAAATCGAACTTTAGTCTTTTGCATGAAAATTGTGAATTATAGTCTTTTGCATGAAAATCGTGAACTATAGTCTTTTGCATGAAAAATCGTGAACTATAGTCTTTTGCATGAAAATCGTGAACTATAGTCTTTGCATGAAAAATCGAAACTATAGTCTTTGCATGAAAAATCGTGAACTATAGTCTTTTGCATGAAAATTCGTGAATTTAGTCTTTTCCATGAAAAATCGTGAACTATAGTCTTTTGCATGAAAAAATCGTGAACTATAGTCTTTACATGAAAAATCGTGAACTATAGTCTTTTGCATGAAAAATCGTGAACTATAGTCTTTGCATGAAAAATCGCGTGAATTTAGTCTTTGCATCAAAATCGTGAACTATAGTCTTTTGCATGAAAAATCGTGAACTATAGTCTTTGCATGAAAAATCGTGAACTATAGTCTTTGCATGAAAATCGTGAAATATAGTCTTTTGCATGAAAATCGTGAACTATAGTCTTTTGCATGAAAAATCGTGAACTATAGTCTTTGCATGAAAATCGTGAAATATAGTCTTTTGCATGAAAAATCGTGAATTATAGTCTTTGCATGAAAAATCGTGAACTATAGTCTTTGCATGAAAAATCGTGAACTTTAGTCTTTCCATGAAAAATCGTGAACTATAGTCTTTTGCATGAAAAAATCGTGAAATATAGTCTTTTGCATGAAAAATCGTGAACTATAGTCTTTGCATGAAAATCGAACTATAGTCTTTTGCATGAAAAATCGTGAACTATAGTCTTTGCATGAAAAATCGTGAAATATAGTCTTTTGCATGAAAAATCGTGAACTATAGTCTTTGCATGAAAATCGTGAACTATAGTCTTTCATGAAAATCGTGAACTATAGTCTTTTCCATGAAAAATCGTGAACTATAGTCTTTGCATGAAAAATCGTGAATTATAGTCTTTGCATGAAAAATCGTGAACTATAGTCTTTTGCATGAAAATCGTGAATTATAGTCTTTGCATGAAAAATCGTGAAATATAGTCTTTTGCATCAAAAATCGTGAACTATAGTCTTTTGCATGAAAAATCGTGAAATTATAGTCTTTTGCATGAAAAATCGTGAACTATAGTCTTTTGCATCAAAAATCGTGAACTATAGTCTTTGCATGAAAAATCGTGAACTATAGCCTTTGCATGAAAAATCGTGAACTATAGTCTTTGCATCAAAATCGTGAACTATAGTCTTTGCATGAAAATCGTGAAATATAGTCTTTTGCATGAAAATCGTGAAATTTAGTCTTTTGCATCAAAAATCGTGAACTATAGTCTTTTGCATGAAAAATCGTGAAATTTAGTCTTTTGCATGAAAAATCGTGAACTATAGTCTTTTGTATGTGAAAATTTGAAATTTAGTCTTTTGCATCAAAAATCGTGAACTATAGTCTTTTGCATGAAAATCGTGGACTTAGTCTTTTGCATGAAAATCGTGAACTATAGCCTTTGCATGAAAATCGTGAACTATAGTCTTTACATGAAAAATCGTGAATTTAGTCTTTTGCATAAAAAATCGTGAACTATAGTCTTTTGAAAAAAAAATCGTGAATTTAGTCTTTTGCATCAAAAATCGTGAACTATAGTCTTTGCATGAAAAATCGTGAATTTAGTCTTTTGCATGAAAAATCGTGAACTATAGTCTTTTGCATGAAAAATCGTGAACTATAGTCTTTTGCATGAAAATCGTGAAATTTAGTCTTTTGCATGAAAAATCGTGAACTATAGTCTTTGTATGAAAAATCGAAATTATAGTCTTTTGCATGAAAATCGTGAACTATAGTCTTTTTCATCAAAAATCGTGAACTATAGTCTTTGCATGAAAATTCGTGAACTATAGTCTTTGCATGAAAAATCGTGAACTATAGTCTTTGCATGAAAATCGTGAACTATAGTCTTTTGCATGAAAAATCGTGAATTTAGTCTTTTGCATGAAAATCGTGAATTATAGTCTTTGCATGAAAAATCGTGAAATTTAGTCTTTTGCATCAAAAATCGTGAACTATAGTCTTTGCATGAAAAATCGTGAACTATAGTCTTTATGAAAAATCGTGAATTTAGTCTTTGCATGAAAATCGTGAACTATAGCCTTTGCATGAAAAATCGTGAACTATAGTCTTTTGCATCAAAATCGTGAACTATAGTCTTTGCATGAAAAACGTGAACTATAGTCTTTTGCATGAAAAATCGTGAACTATAGTCTTTTGCATGAAAAATCGTGAACTATAGTCTTTGCATGAAAATCGTGAAATATAGTCTTTTGCATCAAAAATCGTGAACTATAGTCTTTGCATGAAAATCGTGAAATATAGTCTTTTGCATCAAAAATCGTGAACTATAGTCTTTGCATGAAAAATCGAACTATAGTCTTTGCATGAAAATCGTGAACTATAGTCTTTTGCATGAAAAATCGTGAACTATAGCTTTGCATGAAAAATCGTGAAATATAGTCTTTTGCATGAAAAATCGTGAACTATAGTCTTTGCATGAAAAATCGTGAACTATAGTCTTTGCATGAAAAATCGTGAAATATAGTCTTTTGCATAAAATCGTGAACTATAGTCTTTTGCATGAAAAATCGTGAACTATAGTCTTTGCATGAAAAATCGTGAATTATAGTCTTTTGCATGAAAAATCGTGAACTATAGTCTTTGCATGAAAAATCGTGAATTAGTCTTTTGCATGAAAAAATCGTGAACTATAGTCTTTGCATAAAAAATCGTGAACTATAGCCTTTGCATGAAAAATCGTGAATATAGTCTTTTGCATGAAAAATCGTGAACTATAGTCTTTGCATGAAAAATCGTGAAATATAGTCTTTTGCATGAAAAATCGTGAAATTTAGTCTTTTGCATGAAAATCGTGAATTATAGTCTTTTGCATGAAAATCGTGAACTATAGTCTTTGCATGAAAAATCGTGAAATTTAGTCTTTTATGAAAATCGTGAACTATAGTCTTTTGCATGAAAAATCGTGAAATATAGTCTTTTGCATGAAAAATCGTGAACTATAGTCTTTGCATGAAAAATCGTGAATTATAGTCTTTTGCATGAAAAATCGTGAATATAGTTTTTGCATAAAAAATCGTGAACTATAGTCTTCTTGCATGAAAATCGTGAACTATAGTCTTTGCATGAAAATCGTGAAATTTAGTCTTTGCATGAAAAATCGTGAACTATAGTCTTTTGCATGAAAATCGTGAAATTTATATTTTGCATGAAAAATCGTGAACTATAGTCTTTGCATGAAAAAAATCGTGAACTATAGTCTTTGCATGAAAATCGTGAACTATAGTCTTTGCATCAAAATCGTGAACTATAGTCTTTGCATGAAAATCGTGAACTATAGTCTTTGCATGAAAAAATCGTGAACTATAGTCTTTGCATGAAAATCGTGAATTTTCGATATAAGTATTATAGTTCCATTTTGCATGCAAAAATCTTACTATAGTCTTTGCATGAAAAATCGTGAAATATAGTCTTTTGTGATGAAAAATCGTGAACTATAGTCTTTTGCATGAAAATCGTGAACTATAGTCTTTGCATGAAAAAAATCGTGAATATAGTCTTTTGCATGAAAAATCGTGAATTATAGTCTTTGCATCAAAAATCGTGAACTATAGTCTTTTGCATGAAAAATCGTGAAATATAGTCTTTGCATGAAAAATCGTGAATTATAGTCTTTTTGCATCAAAAATCGTGAACTATAGTCTTTGCATGAAAAATCGTGAAATATAGTCTTTTGCATGAAAAATCGTGAACTATAGTCTTTGCATGAAAATCGTGAAATATAGTCTTTGCATGAAAAATCGTGAACTATAGTCTTTTGCATGAAAAATCGTGAATATAGTCTTTTGCATGAAAAATCGTGAACTATAGTCTTTAGCATGAAAATCGTGAATTTTCATAGTCGTTATAGTTCATGATTTTGATGAAAAATCTATAACTTTGCATGAAAATCGTGAAATATAGTCTTTTGCATGAAAAATCGTGAACTATAGTCTTTGCATGAAAAATCGTGAACTATAGTCTTTTGCATGAAAAATCGTGAAATATAGTCTTTTGCATGAAAATCGTGAATTATAGTCTTTTGCATGAAAAATCGTGAAATATAGTCTTTGTACAAAAAATCGTGAACTATAGTCTTTGCATGAAAAATCGTGAACTATAGTCTTTTGCATGAAAAATCGTGAACTATAGTCTTTGCATGAAAAATCGTGAACTATACTTTTGCATGAAAAATCGAAATATAGTCTTTGGCATGAAAAATCGTGAAATATAGTCTTTTGCATGAAAATTCGTTAATTATAGTCTATTGCATGAAAATTCGTGAACTATAGTCTTTTGCATGAAAATCATGAACTATAGTGTTTTCCATGAAAAATCGTGAACTATAGTCTTTGCATGAAAAATCGTGAACTATAGTCTTTACATGAAAAATCGTGAAAATAGTCTTTTGCATGAAAAATCGTGAACTATAGTCTTTGCATGAAAAATCGTGAATTATAGTCTTTGCATGAAAAAATCGTGAACTTTAGTCTTTTGCATGAAAATCGTGAACTATAGTCTTTGCATGTGAAAATCGTGAAATAGTCTTTGCATCAAAAATCGTGAACTATAGTCTTTTGCATGAAAAATCGTGAATATAGTCTTTGCATGAAAAATCGTGAACTATAGTCTTTGCATGAAAAATCGTGAACTATAGTCTTTGCATGAAAAATCTTGAAATAAAGTCTTTTGTATGAAAAATCGTGAACTATAGTCTTTTGCATCAAAAATCGTGAACTATAGTCTTTTTGCATGAAAAATCGTGAATTTAGTCTTTGCATGAAAATCGTGAACTATAGTCTTTTGCATGAAAATCGTGAACTATAGTCTTTTGCATGAAAAATCGTGAAATATAGTCTTTTCCATGAAAAATCGTGAACTATAGTCTTTTAATGAAAATCGTGAACTATAGTCTTTACCAAAAAATCGTGAACTATAGTCTTTTGCATGAAAATCGTGAACTATAGTCTTTTGCATGAAAAATCGTGAACTATAGTCTTTGCATGAAAAATCGTGAACTATAGTCTTTGCATGAAAAATCGTGAACTATAGTCTTTTGCATGAAAAAAATCGAAACTATAGTCTTGCATAAAAAATCCGTGAACTATAGTCTTTGCATGAAAAATCGTGAACTATAGTCTTTTGCATGAAAAATCGTGAAATATAGTCTTTTGCATGAAAAATCGTGAACTATAGTCTTTTGCATGAAAAATCGTGAACTATAGTCTTTTGCATGAAAAATCGTGAACTATAGTCTTTTGCATGAAAAATCGTGAAATATAGTCTTTTCATGCAAAAATCGTGAACTATAGTCTTTGCATGAAAATCGTGAATTTAGTCTTTTGCATGAAAAATCGTGAACTATAGTCTTTGCATGAAAAACGTGAACTATAGTCTTTGCATGAAAATCGTGAACTATAGTCTTTGCATGAAAAATCGTGAACTATAGTCTTTTGCATGAAAAATCGTGAACTATAGTCTTTGCATGAAAATCGTGAAATTTAGTCTTTTGCATAAAAATCGTGAACTATAGTCTTTGCATGAAAAATCGTGAACTATAGTATTTTGCATGAAAATCGTGAACTATAGTCTTTGCATGAAAAAATCGTGAAATATAGTCTTTTGCATGAAAAATCGTGAACTATAGTTTGCATGAAAAATCGTGAACTATAGTCTTTGCATGAAAAATCGTGAACTATAGTCTTTTGCATGAAAAATCGTGAATTTTAGTCTTTTGCATGAAAATCGTGAACTATAGTCTTTGCACAAAAATCGTGAACTATAGTCTTTGCATGAAAATCGTGAAATATAGTCTTTTGCATGAAAAATCGTGAATTATAGTCTTTTGCATCAAAATCGTGAACTATAGTCTTTTGCATGAAAATCGTGAACTATAGTCTTTGCATGAAAATCGTGAATTATAGTCTTTTATGTGAAAAATCGTGACTTTAGTCTTTTGCATGAAAATCGTGAACTATAGTCTTTTGCATGAAAAATCGTGAAATATAGTCTTTTCCATCAAAATCGTGAACTATAGTCTTTGCATGAAAATCGTGAATTTTTCTTTTGAAAAAATCGTGAACTATTCTTTGCATGAAAAAAAATACTATAAATTTGCATGAAAAATCGTGAAATATAGTCTTTCCATCAAAAATCGTGAACTATAGTCTTTTGCATGAAAAATCGTGAATTATAGTCTTTGCAAAAAATCGTGAATATAGTCTTTTGCATGAAAAATCGTGAATTATAGTCTTTTCCATAAAAATCGTGAACTATAGTCTTTGCATGAAAAATCGTGAATTATAGTCTTTGCATGAAAAATCGTGAACTATAGTCTTTGCATGAAAATCGTGAATTATAGTCTTTTGCATGAAAAATCGTGAATATAGTCTTTTCCATCAAAAATCGTGAACTATAGTCTTTTGCATGAAAATCGTGAACTATAGTCTTTTATGAAAATCGAACTATAGTCTTTGCATGAAAAATCGTGAACTATAGTTTTTGCATGAAAATCGTGAAATATAGTCTTTTTGCATGAAAAATCGTGAAATATAGTCTTTTGCATGAAAAAATCGTGAACTATAGTCTTTGCATCAAAAATCGTGAACTATAGTCTTTGCATGAAAATTCGTGAAATATAGTCTTTTGCATGAAAAATCGTGAACTATAGTCTTTTGCATGAAAAAAATCGTGAACTATAGTCTTTGCATGAAAAATCGTGAAATATAGTCTTTGCATCAAAATCGTGAACTATAGTCTTTTGCATGAAAAAATCGTAAATATAGTCTTTTGCATGAAAATCGTGAACTATAGTCTTTGCATGAAAAATCGTGAAATATAGTCTTTTTGCATAAAAAATCGTGAACTATAGTCTTTGCATGAAAAATCGTGAACTATAGTCTTTTGCATGAAAAATCGTGAAATATAGTCTTTTGCATGAAAAATCGTACTATAGTCTTTTGCATGAAAATCGTGAACTATAGTCTTTGCATGAAAATCGTGAAATATAGTCTTTTGCATGAAAATCGTGAACTATAGTCTTTGATGAAAATCGTGAACTATAGTCTTTGCATGAAAAATCGTGAATATAGTCTTTTTGCATCAAAAATCGTGAACTATAGTGTTTTGCATGAAAATCGTGAACTATAGTCTTTTGCATGAAAAATCGTGAACTATAGTCTTTGCATGAAAATCGTGAATTAGTTTTTGCATGAAAATCGTGAACTATAGTCTTTTGCATGAAAATCTGAACTATAGTCTTTGCATGAAAATCGTGAACTATAGTCTTTTACAAAAATCGTGAACTATAGTCTTTTGCATGAAAAATCGTGAAATATAGTCTTTTAAAATCGTGAACTATAGTCTTTGCATGAAAAATCGTGAACTATAGTCTTTGCATGAAAATCGTGAACTATAGTCTTTGCATGAAAAATCGTGAACTATAGTCTTTGCATGAAAAATCGTGAACTATAGTCTTTTGCATCAAAAATCGTGAACTATAGTCTTTTCCATGAAAATCGTGAACTATAGTCTTTTGCATGAAAAATCGTGAACTATAGTCTTTGCATGAAAATTCGTGAAATTTAGTCTTTTGCATCAAAATCGTGAACTATAGTCTTTGCATGAAAAATCGTGAAATATAGTCTTTTGCATGAAAATCGTGATATTTAGTTTTATGAAAATCGTGAATTAGTCTTTTGCATGAAAAATCGTGAACTATAGTCTTTTGCATCAAAAATCGTGAACTATAGTCTTTACATGAAAATCGTGAAATATAGTCTTTTGCATGAAAAAATCGTGAACTATAGTCTTTGTATGAAAAAAATCGTGAACTATAGTCTTTGCATGAAAAATCGTGAACTATAGTCTTTTGCATGAAAAATCGTGAAATATAGTCTTTTGCATAAAAAAATCGTGAACTATAGTCTTTGCATGAAAAATCGTGAACTATAGTCTTTTGCATGAAAAATCGTGAAATTTAGTCTTTACATCAAAAATCGTGAACTATAGTTTTTGTATGAAAAATCGTGAAATTTAGTCTTTGCATGAAAAATCGTGAATTTAGTCTTTTGCATAAAATCGTGAACTATAGTTTTGCATGAAAAATCGTGAACTATAGTCTTTTGCATGAAAAATCGTGAACTATAGTCTTTGCATGAAAAATCGTGAAATATAGTCTTTTGCATCAAAAATCGTGAACTATAGTCTTTCCATGAAAATCGTGAACTATAGTCTTTTGCATGAAAAATCGTGAACTATAGTCTTTTGCATCAAAATCGTGAACTATAGTCTTTTGCATGAAAATCGTGAACTATAGTCTTTTGCATGAAAATCAAACTATAGTCTTTTGCATGAAAAATCGTGAACTATAGTCTTTGCATGAAAATCGAAATATAGTCTTTTGCATAAAAAATCGTGAACTATAGTCTTTTGCATGAAAAATCGTGAACTATAGTCTTTGCATGAAAAATCGTGAATATAGTCTTTGCATCAAAAAATCGTGAACTATAGCTTTGCATGAAAAATCGTGAAATTCTAGTCTTTGCATGAAAAATCGAACTATAGTCTTTGCATGAAAAATCGTGAACTATAGTCTTTGCATGAAAAATCGTGAATTAGTATTTTGCATCAAAATCGTGAACTATAGTCTTTGCATGAAAAATCGTGAACTATAGTCTTTGCATGAAAAATCGTGAATTATAGTCTTTGCATGAAAAATCGTGAACTATAGTCTTTGCATGAAAAATCGTGAACTATAGTCTTTGCATGAAAATCGTGAAATATAGTCTTTGCATGAAAATCGTGAACTATAGTCTTTTCATGAAAAATCGTGAAATATAGTCTTTGCATGAAAAATCGTGAACTATAGTCTGCATGAAAAATCGTGAAATATAGTCTTTGCATGAAAAATCGTGAACTATAGTCTTTTGCATGAAAATCGTGAAATTTAGTCTTTGCATGAAAAATCGTGAACTATAGTCTGCATGAAAAATCGTGAACTATAGCTTTTGCATGAAAATCGTGAAATATAGTCTTTTGCATAAAAAATCGTGAACTATAGTCTTTGCATGAAAAATCGTGAACTATAGTCTTTGCATGAAAAATCGAAATATAGTCTTTTGCATCAAAATCGTGAACTATAGTCTTTTGCATGAAAAATCGTGAACTATAGTTTTGCATGAAAAATCGTGAACTATAGTCTTTGCATGAAAAATCGTGAAATTTAGTCCACAAAATCGTGAATTATAGTCTTTTGCATGAAAAATCGTGAACTATAGTCTTTTGCATGAAAAATCGGAATTTAGTATTTTGCATGAAAAATCGTGAACTATAGTTTTGCATGAAAATCGTGAATTTATTTTGCATGAAAAATCGTGAACTTTAGTCTTTCCATGAAAAATCGTGAATTATAGTCTTTTGCATGAAAAATCGTGAAATATAGTCTTTTGCATGAAAATCGTGAACTATAGTCTTTGCATGAAAAACGTGAACTATAGTCTTTTGCATGAAAATCGTGAATTTAGTCTTTTCCATGAAAATCGTGAACTATAGCCTTTGCATGAAAATCGAATTTAGTCTTTTGCATGAAAATCGTGAACTATAGTCTTTTGCATCAAAATCGTGAACTATAGCCTTGCATGAAAAATCGTGAATTTATTTCCATGAAAAGTCGTGAACTATAGTTTTTGCATGAAAATCGTGAACTATAGCGTTTTGCATGAAAAATCGTAAATTATAGTATTTTACATGAAAAATCGTGAACTATAGTCTTTTGCATGAAAAATCGTGAACTATAGCCTTTTGTATGAAAAATCGTGAAATTTAGTCTTTTGCATCAAAAATCGTGAACTATAGTCTTTTGCATCAAAAATCGTGAACTATAGTCTTTTGCATGAAAAATCGTGAAATTTAGTATTTTGCATCATAAATCGTGAAGTTTAGTCTTTCCCATGAACAATCGTGAATTATAGTCTTTTGCGCATGAAAAATCGTGAAATATAGTCTTTTCCATCAAAAATCGTGAACTATAGTCTTTGCATGAAAATCGTGAAATATAGTCTTTGCATGAAAAATCGTGAACTATAGTCTTTGCATGAAAAATCGAATATAGTCTTTTGCATCAAAAATCGTGAACTATAGTCTTTTGTATGAAAAATCGTGAATTATAGTCTTTTAATCAAAAATCGTGAACTATAGTCTTTGCATGAAAATCGTGAACTATAGCCTTTGCATGAAAATTCGTGAAATTATAGTCTTTTCCATCAAAAGTCGAACTATAGTCTTTTGTATGAAAAAATCGAAATTTAGTCTTTTGCATCAAAATCGTGAATTAATTTTTCCATGAAAAATCGTGAATATAGTTTTGCATGAAAATCGTGAATTATAGTATTTTACATGAAAATCGTGAACTATAGTCTTTGCATGAAAAATCGTGAATTTAGTCTTTGCATCAAAAATCGTGAACTATAGTCTTTGCATGAAAAATCGTTAACTATAGTCTTTGCATCAAAAATCGTGAACTATAGTCTTTGCATCAAAAAATCGTGAACTATAACCTTTGCATGAAAATTGTGAAATTTTAAGTCTTTTCCATCAAAAGTCGTGAACTATAGTCTTTTGCATGAAAAATCGTGAACTATAGTCTTTTGCATGAAAAATCGTGAAATTTAGTATTTTGCATCATAAATCGTGAAGTTTAGTCTTTCCCATGAACAATCGTGAAATTTAGTCTTTTCCATCAAAAATCGTGAACTATAGCCCTTTGCATGAAAATTCGTGAAATTTAATCTTTTCCATCAAAAATCGTGAACTATAGCCTTTTGCATGAAAAATCGTGAACTATAGTCTTTTACATGAAAATCGTGAATTATAGTCTTTTGCATGAAAAATCGTGAACTATAGTCTTTCCATGAAAATCGTGAAATTTAGTTTTTGCATCAAAAATCGTGAACTATAGTCTTTGCATGAAAATTCGTGAAATCTTTGCATCAAAAAGTCGTGAACTATAGTCTTTGCATGAAAAATCGTGAACTATAGTCTTTTGCATGAAAAATCGTGAAATTTAGTATTTTGCATCATAAATCGTGAACTATAGCCTTTCCATGAAAATCGTGAATTATAGTCTTTTGCATGAAAAATCGTGAAATTTAGTCTTTTCATCAAAAATCGTGAACTATAGTCTTTTGCAAAAATCGTGAACTATAGTCTTTTGTATGAAAATCGTGAAATTTAGTCTTTGCATGAAAAATCGTGAACTATAGCTTTTGCATGAAAAATCGTGAAATTTAGTCTTTGCATCAAAAATCGTGAACTATAGCCTTTGCATGAAAAATCGTGAACTATAGTCTTTTACATGAAAAATCGTGAATTTAGTCTTTTGCATCAAAAATCGTGAACTATAGTCTTTTGCATGAAAAATCGTGAAATTTAGTCTTTTCCATCAAAAATCGTGAACTATAGTCTTTGCATGAAAAATCGTGAACTATAGTCTTTTGCACGAAAAATCGTGAACTATAGTCTTTTGCATTAAAAATCGTGAAATTTAGTATTTTGCATCATAAATTGTGAACTATAGCCTTTTCCATGAAAAATACGTTAACTATAGTCTTTTGCATGAAAAATCGTGAAATAAAGTCTTTTGCATGAAAAATCGTGAATTATAGTCTTTTCCATCAAAAATCGTGAACTATAGTCTTTTGCATGAAAAATCGTGAAGTTTAGTCTTTTCCATGAACAATCGTGAATTATAGTCTTTTGCGTGAAAAATCGTGAAATTTAGTCTTTTCCATCAAAAATCGTGAACTATAGTCTTTCCCATGAAAAATCGTGAAATATAGTCTTTTGCATGAAAAATCGTGAACTATAGTCTTTGCATGAAAATCGTGAAATTAGTCTTTGCATGAAAAATCGTGAACTATAGTCTTTGCATGAAAAATCGTGAAATTTAGTCTTTTACCAAAAAATCGTGAACTATAGTCTTTTGCATCAAAAATCGTGAACTATAGCCCTTTGCATGAAAATTCGTGAAATTTAATCTTTTGCATGAAAAATCGTGAACTATAGTCTTTGCATCAAAAATCGAACTATAGTCTTTGCATGAAAAATCGTGAACTATAGTCTTTGCATGAAAAATCGTGAAATATAGTCTTTGCATGAAAATCGTGAACTATAGTCTTTTGCATGAAAATCGTGAACTATAGTCTTTTGCATGAAAATCGTGAAATATAGTCTTTGCATGAAAATCGTGAATTATAGTCTTTACATGAAAAATCGTGAACTATAGTCTTTGCATGAAAATCGTGAACTATAGTCTTTTGCATGAAAAATCGTGAACTATAGTCTTTGCATGAAAATCGTGAAATATAGTCTTTTCCATGAAAAATCGTGAACTATAGTCTTTGCATGAAAATCGTGAAATATAGTCTTTGCATGAAAAATCGTGAACTATAGTCTTTTGCATGAAAAATCGTGAATTTAGTCTTTTGCATGAAAATCGTGAACTATAGTCTTTGCATGAAAATCGTGAATTTAGTCTTTGCATAAAAATCGTGAACTATAGTCTTTGCATGAAAATCGTGAACTATAGTCTTTATGAAAAATTCGGAATTAGTCTTTTGCATGAAAATCGTGAACTATAGTCCTGCATGAAAAACGTGAACTATAGTCTTTTGCATGAAAAATCGTGAAATTTAGTCTTTTGCATCAAAAATCGTGAACTATAGTCTTTGCATGAAAATCGTGAAATTTAGTCTTTTGCATGAAAAATCGTGAACTATAGTCTTTGCATCAAAAATCGTGAACTATAGTTTTGCATGAAAATTGTGAATTTAGTCTTTCCATCAAAATCGTGAACTATAGTCTTCCAGATAAAATCGTGAACTATAGCGTTTTGCATGAAAATCGTGAATTATAGTCTTTTGCATGAAAATCGTGAACTATAGTCTTTGCATGAAAAATCGTGAACTATAGTCTTTGCATGAAAAATCGTGAAATTTAGTCTTTTGCATGAAAAATCGTGAACTATAGTCTTTGCATGAAAAATCGTGAACTATAGTCTTTGCATGAAAATCGTGAAATTTAGTCTTTTGCATGAAAATCGTGAACTATAGTCTTTGCATGAAAATCGTGAATTATAGTCTTTGCATGAAAAATCGTGAAATTTAGTTTTGCATCAAAAATCGTGAACTATAGTCTTTGCATGAAAAATCGTGAATATAGTCTTGTATGAAAAATCGTGAACTATAGTCTTTTGCATGAAAAATCGTGAAATTTAGTCTTTGCATGAAAAATCGTGAACTATAGTCTTTGCATGAAAATCGAAATTTAGTCTTTGCATCAAAATCGTGAACTATAGTCTTTGCATCAAAAATCGTGAACTATAGCTTTTGCATGAAAAATCGTGAAATATAGTCTTTTGCATGAAAAATCGTGAACTATAGTCTTTGCATGAAAAATCGTGAAATTAGTCTTTTGCATCAAAAATCGTGAAATTTAGTCTTTTCCATAAAAATCGTGAACTATAGCGTTTTGCATGAAAAATCGTAAATTATAGTATTTTACATGAAAAATCGTGAACTATAGTCTTTTGCATGAAAAATCGTGAAATTTAGTCTTTTGCATCAAAAATCGTGAACTATAGTCTTTTCCATGAAAAATCGTGAAATTTAGTCTTTTGCATCAAAAATCGTGAACTATAGTCTTTTGCATCAAAAATCGTGAACTATAACCCTTTGCATGAAAATTCGTGAAATTTAATCTTTTCCATGAAAAATCGTGAACTATAGTCTTTTGCATGAAAATCGTGAACTATAGTCTTTGCATGAAAATCGTGAAATTTAGTCTTTTGCATGAAAAATCGTGAACTATAGTCTTTGCATGAAAAATCGTGAATTTAGTCTTTTGCATGAAAAATCGTGAACTATAGTCCTTTGCATGAAAAATCGTGAAATATAGTCTTTTGCATGAAAATCGTGAACTATAGTCTTTTGCATGAAAAATCGTGAACTATAGTCTTTACATGAAAAATCGTGAAATTTAAGTCTTGCATGAAAAATCGTGAACTATAGTCTTTTGCATGAAAAAATCGTGAATTTTAGTCTTTGCATGAAAATCGTGAACTATAGTCTTTGCATGAAAATTCGTGAATTTAGTCTTTCCATGAAAATCGTGAACTATAGTCTTTGCATGAAAAATCGTGAACTATAGTCTTTTGCATGAAAATCGTGAAATTTAGTCTTTTGCATCAAAATCGTGAACTATAGTCTTTTGCATGAAAATCGTGAATTATAGTCTTTTGCATGAAAATCGTGAACTATAGTCTTTTGCATCAAAAATCGTGAACTATAGTCTTTTGCATGAAAATCGTGAACTATAGTCTTTTGTATGAAAATCGTGAAATTTAGTCTTTGCATGAAAATCGTGAACTATAGTCTTTGCATGAAAAATCGTGAAATTTAGTCTTTTCCATGAAAATCGTGAACTATAGTCCTTTGCATGAAAAATCGTGAACTATAGTCTTTGCATGAAAAATCGTGAAATATAGTCTTTTGCATGAAAAATCGTGAATTATAGTCTTTTGCATGAAAAATCGTGAACTATAGTCTTTGCATGAAAAATCGTGAACTATAGTCTTTGCATGAAAAATCGTGAACTATAGTCTTTGCATAAAATCGTGAACTATAGTCTTTGCATGAAAAATCGTGAAATTTAGTCTTTTGCATGAAAATCGTGAACTATAGTCTTTTGCATGAAAAATCGTGAACTATAGTCTTTGCATGAAAAATCGTGAACTATAGTCTTTTGCATGAAAATCGTGAATTATAGTCTTTACATCAAAATCGTGAACTATAGTCTTTGCATGAAAAATCGTGTAATTTAGTCTTTTGCATGAAAAATCGTGAACTATAGTCTTTGCATGAAAATCGTGAATTATAGTCTTTTGCATAAAAATCGTGAACTATAGTCTTTGCATGAAAAATCGTGAAATATAGTCTTTTGCATGAAAAATCGTCAACTATAGTCTTTTCATGAAAAAATCGTGAAATTTAGTCTTTTCCATTAAAAATCGTGAACTATAGTCTTTGCATGAAAAATCGTGAATATAGTCTTTCATTAAAAATCGTGAATTTAGTCTTTTCCATCAAAATCGTGAATTATAGTCTTTGCATGAAAAATCGTGAATTATAGTCTTTGCATGAAAAATCGTGAAATTTAGTCTTTTGCATGAAAAATCGTGAATTATAGTCTTTGCATGAAAAATCGTGAACTATAGTCTTTTGCATGAAAAATCGTGAATTTAGTCTTTTGCATGAAAAATCGTGAACTATAGTCTTTTGCATGAAAAATCGTGAACTATAGTCTTTTACATGAAAAATCGTGAAATTTAGTCTTTTGCATCAAAAATCGTGAACTATAGTCTTTTGCATGAAAAATCGTGAATTATAGTCTTTTGCATGAAAAATCGTGAACTATAGTCTTTGCATGAAAAATCGTGAACTATAGTCTTTTGCATGAAAAATCGTGAACTATAGTCTTTGCATTAAAAATCGTGAAATATAGTCTTTTGCATGAAATTCGAACTATAGTCTTTCCATGAAAAATCGTGAACTATAGTCTTTTGCATGAAAAATCGTGAATATAGTCTTTGCATGAAAAATCGTGAATTATAGTCTTTGCATAAAAAATCGTGAATATAGTCTTTGCATGAAAAATCGTGAACTTAGTCTTTTGCATGAAAATCGTGAATTATAGTCTTTGCATGAAAATCGTCAAATTATAGTCTTTTCCATCAAAAATCGTGAACTATAGTCTTTGCATGAAAAATCGTGAACTATAGTCTTTGCATGAAAAATCGTGAATTATAGTCTTTGCATGAAAAATCGTGAAATTTAGTCTTTTCCATCAAAAATCGTGAACTATAGTCTTTTGCATCAAAAATCGTGAACTATAGTCTTTGCATGAAAAATCGTGAAATTTAGTCTTTCCATAAAAAATCGTGAACTATAGTCTTTGCATGAAAAATCGTGAACTATAGTCTTTGCATGAAAATCGTGAACTATAGTCTTTGCATGAAAAATCGTGAAATTTAGTCTTTGCATCAAAAAATCGTGAACTATAGTCTTTGCATCAAAAAATCGTGAACTATAGTCTTTGCATGAAAAATCGTGAAATTTAGTCTTTTCCATCAAAAATCGTGAACTATAGTCTTTGCATGAAAATCGTGAATATAGTCTTTTGCATGAAAAATCGTGAAATTTAGTCTTTTCCATAAAAATCGTGAACTATAGTCTTTTGCATGAAAAATCGCAATTATAGTTTTTGCATGAAAATCGTGAACTATAGTCTTTGCATGAAAAATCGTGAAATATAGTCTTTTGCATCAAAAATCGTGAACTATAGCCTTTGCATGAAAAATCGTGAAATTTAGTCTTTTGCATGAAAAATCTTGAACTATAGCCTTTTGCATGAAAAATCGTGAACTATAAGTCTTTGCATGAAAAATCGTGAAATTTAGTCTTTTGCATGAAAAATCGTGAACTATAGTCTTTGCATGAAAAATCGTGAACTATAGTCTTTGCATGAAAAATCGTGAAATTTAGTCTTTTGCATGAAAAATCGTGAACTATAGTCTTTGCATGAAAAATCGTGAAATTTAGTCTTTTCCATCAAAAATCGTGAACTATAGTCTTTGCATGAAAATTCGTGAAATTTAGTCTTTTGCATGAAAAATCGTGAACTATAGCTTTGCATGAAAAATCGTGAACTATAGTCTTTGCATGAAAAATCGTGAAATATAGTCTTTTCCATGAAAAATCGTGAACTATAGTCTTTTCCATTAAAAATCGTGAAATATAGTCTTTTGCATGAAAAATCGTGAAGTTTAGTCTTTTCCATGAACAATCGTGAATTATAGTCTTTTGCGTGAAAAATCGTCAAATTTAGTCTTTTCCATCAAAAATCGTGAACTATAGTCTTTTGCATGAAAAATCGTGTAGTTTAGTCCTTTCCATGAACAATCGTGAATTATAGCCTTTTGCATGAAAAATCGTGAAATTTAGTATTTTGCATCAAAAAATCGTGAACTATAGTCTTTTGCATCAAAAATCGTCAACTATAGTCTTTTCCATGAAAAAATCGTGAAATTTAGTCTTTTCCATTAAAAATCGTGAACTATAGTCTTTTGCATGAAAAATCGTGAACTATAGTCTTTGCATGAAAAATCGTTAACTATAGCCTTTGCATGAAAATCGTGAACTATAGTCTTTTGCATGAAAAATCGTGAACTATAGTCTTTTGCATGAAAAAATCGTGAAATTTAGTATTTTCCATCAAAATCGTGAACTATAGTCTTTGCATGAAAATCGTGAATTTAGTCTTTTCCATCAAAAATCGTGAAATATAGTCTTTTGCATGAAAAATCGTGAACTATAGTCTTTTGCATGAAAAATCGTGAATTATAGTCTTTGCATGAAAAATCGTGAAATATAGTCTTTTGCATGAAAAATCGTGAACTATAGTCTTTGCATGAAAAATCGTGAAATATAGTCTTTGCATGAAAAATCGTGAATTATAGTCTTTTGCATGAAAAATCGTGAACTATAGTCTTTGCATGAAAATTCGTGAAATTTAGTCTTTTGCATCAAAAATCGTGAACTATAGTCTTTGCATGAAAAATCGTGAACTATAGTCTTTGCATGAAAATCGTGAATTTAGTCTTTTGCATGAAAAATCGTGAACTATAGTCTTTTGCATGAAAATCGTGAATTTAGTCTTTTGCATGAAAATCGTGAACTATAGCCCTTTGCATGAAAAATCGTGAAATTTAGTCTTTTCCATCAAAAATCGTGAACTATAGTCTTTGCATGAAAAATCGAACTATAGTCTTTGCATGAAAATCGTGAAATTTAGTATTTTGCATGAAAAATCGTGAACTTTAGTCTTTTCCATGAAAATCGTGAATTATAGTCTTTGCATGAAAATCGTGAAATTTAGTCTTTGCATGAAAAATCGTGAACTATAGTCTTTGCATGAAAAATCGTGAAATTTAGTCTTTGCATGAAAAATCGTGAACTATAGTCTTTGCATGAAAAATCGTGAAATTTAGTCTTTTGCATCAAAAATCGTGAACTATAGTCTTTGCATGAAAAATCGTGAACTATAGTCTTTGCATGAAAAATCGTGAAATTTAGTCTTTCCATCAAAATCGTGAACTATAGTCTTTGCATGAAAAATCGAAATTTAGTCTTTTGCATCAAAAATCGTGAACTATAGTCTTTGCATGAAAAATCGTGAACTATAGTCTTTGCATGAAAAATCGTGAACTATAGTCTTTGCATTAAAAATCGTGAAATTTAGTCTTTTGCATGAAAATCGTGAACTATAGTCTTTGCATGAAAAATCGTGAATATAGTCTTTGCATGAAAAATCGTGAATATAGTCTTTGCATGAAAAATCGTGAAATTTAGTCTTTTGCATGAAAATCGTGAACTATAGTCTTTGCATGAAAATCGTGAAATTTAGTCTTTTGCATCAAAAATCGTGAACTATAGTCTTTGCATGAAAAATCGTGAAATATAGTCTTTGCATGAAAATCGTGAATTATAGTCTTTCCATCAAAAATCGTGAACTATAGTCTTTGCATGAAAATCGTGAAATTTAGTCTTTTGCATGAAAATCGTGAATTATAGTCTTTGCATGAAAAATCGTGAAATTTAGTCTTTTGCATCAAAAATCGTGAACTATAGTCTTTGCATGAAAATCGTGAACTATAGTCTTTGCATGAAAAATCGTGAAATTTAGTCTTTTGCATTAAAAATCGTGAACTATAGTCTTTGCATGAAAAATCGTGAACTATAGTCTTTGCATGAAAAATCGTGAACTATATTGTCTTTGCATGAAAAATCGTGAATTATAGTCTTTTCCATGAAAAATCGTGAACTATAGTCTTTTGCATGAAAAATCGTGAAATTTAGTCTTTTCCATGAAAATCGTGAACTATAGCTTTGCATGAAAAATCGTGAATTTAGTCTTTTGCATGAAAATCGTGAAATAGTCTTTGCATCAAAAATCGTGAACTATAGTCTTTTGCATGAAAAATCGTGAATTATAGTCTTTGCATGAAAAATCGTGAAATTTAGTCTTTGCATGAAAAATCGTGAACTATAGTCTTTGCATGAAAAATCGTGAAATTTAGTCTTTTGCATGAAAAATCGTGAACTATAGTCTTTTCCATGAAAATCGTGAAATTAGTCTTTTGCATCAAAAATCGTGAACTATAGTCTTTGCATGAAAAATCGTGAACTATAGTCTTTGCATGAAAAATCGTGAACTATAGTCTTTGCATAAAAATCGTGAAATTTAGTCTTTGCATCAAAATCGTGAACTATAGTCTTTTCCATCAAAAAACGTGAACTATAGTCTTTTGCATGAAAAATCGTGAAATAAAGTCTTTTACATGAAAAATCGTGAATTATAGTCTTTTCCATGAAAAATCTTGAACTATAGCCTTTTGCATGAAAAATCGTGAAATTTAGTCTTTTCCATCAAAAATCGTTAACTATAGTCTTTCCCATGAAAAATCGTGAAATTTAGTCTTTTGCATCAAAAATCGTGAACTATAGTCTTTGCATGAAAAATCGTGAAATATAGTCTTTGCATGAAAATCGTGAACTATAGTCTTTGCATGAAAAATCGTGAACTATAGTCTTTGCATAAAAATCGAAATTTAGTCTTTTGCATGAAAATCGTGAACTATAGTCTTTTGCATGAAAAATCGTGAACTATAGTCTTTTCCATGAAAATCGTGAAATATAGTCTCTGCATGAAAAATCGCGAATTATAGTCTTTTGCATGAAAAAATCGTGAACTATAGCCTTTTCCATAAAAAATCGTGAAATTTAGTCTTTTGCATTAAAAATTGTGAACTATAGACTTTTGCATGAAAAATCGAGAAATTTAGTCCTTTCCATTAAAATCGTGAACTATAGCCTTTTTCATGAAAAATCGTGAAATTTAGTCTTTGCATCAAAAATCGTGAACTATAGTCTTTGCATGAAAAATCGTGAACTATAGTCTTTGCATGAAAAATCGTGAACTATAGTCTTTGCATGAAAAATCGTGAACTATAGTTTTGCATGAAAAATCGTGAAATATAGTCTTTTACAAAAATCGTGAACTATAGTCTTTGCATGAAAAATCGTGAAATATAGTATTTTGCATGAAAAATCGTGAAAATAGTCTTTTCCATGAAAAATCGTGAACTATAGTCTTTGCATGAAAATCGTGAATTATAGTCTTTGCATGAAAAATCGTGAAATTTAGTCTTTGCATGAAAAATCGTGAACTATAGTCTTTGCATGAAAAATCGTGAAATATAGTCTTTTCCATGAAAAATCGTGAACTATAGTCTTTGCATGAAAATCGTGAAATATAGTCTTTTGCATGAAAATCGTGAACTATAGTCTTTTGCATGAAAAATCGTGAAATTTAGTCTTTTCATGAAAATCGTGAACTATAGTCTTTTGCATGAAAAATCGTGAACTATAGTCTTTGCATGAAAAATCGTGAAATATAGTCTCTTTTGCATCAAAAATCGTGAACTATAGTCTTTGCATGAAAATCGTGAATTTTCATGTAATATAGTTCACGATTTTGATGAAAATTTATAAATTTGCATGAAAATCGTGAAATAGTATTTTGCATGAAAATCGTGAACTATAGTCTTTGCATGAAAAATCGTGAACTATAGTCTTTGCATGAAAAATCGTGAAATTTAGTCTTTTGCATGAAAAATCGTGAACTATAGTTTTGCATGAAAATCGTAAATATAGTCTTTTGCATGAAAAATCGTGAACTATAGTCTTTGATGAAAATCGTGAAATTTAGTCTTTTGCATCAAAAATCGTGAACTATAGTCTTTGCATGAAAATCGTGAACTATAGTTTTGCATGAAAAATCGTGAAATTTAGTCTTTTGCATCAAAAATCGTGAACTATAGTCTTTCCATGAAAATCGTGAATTATAGTCTTTGCATGAAAAATCGTGAAATTTAGTCTTTTGCATGAAAATCGTGAACTATAGTCTTTGCATGAAAAATCGTGAACTATAGTCTTTGCATGAAAATCGTGAAATTAGTCTTTTGCATCAAAAATCGTGAACTATAGTCTTTGCATGAAAATCGTGAAATTTAGTCTTTCATCAAAAATCGTGAACTATATTTTTGCATGAAAATCGTAAATTATAGTCTTTGCATGAAAAATCGTGAACTATAGTCTTTTGCATGAAAAATCGTGAATTTAGTCTTTTGCATGAAAAATCGTGAACTATAGTCTTTGCATGAAAAATCGTGAAATATAGTCTTTTGCATGAAAATCGTGAACTATAGTCTTTGCATAAAAATCGTGAACTATAGTCTTTGCATGAAAAATCGTGAAATTTAGTCTTTGCATGAAAAATCGTGAACTATAGTCTTTGCATGAAAAATCGTGAACTATAGTCTTTGCATGAAAATCGTGAAATTTAGTCTTTTGCATGAAAATCGTGAACTTTAGTCTTTGCATGAAAATCGTGAACTATAGTCTTTGCATGAAAATCGTGAATTATAGTCTTTTGCATCAAAAATCGTGAACTATAGTCTTTCATGAAAAATCGTGAACTATAGTCTTTGCATGAAAATCGTGAATATAGTCTTTTGCATAAAAATCGTGAACTATAGTCTTTTGCATGAAAAATCGTGAAATTTAGTCTTTTGCATGAAAATCGTGAACTATAGTCTTTGCATGAAAATTCGTGAAATTTAGTCTTTCCATGAAAATCGTGAACTATAGTCTTTGCATGAAAAATCGTGAATTATAGTCTTTTGCATCAAAAATCGTGAACTATAGTCTTTGCATGAAAAATCGTGAACTATAGTCTTTGCATGAAAAATCGTGAAATTTAGTCTTTTCCATGAAAATCGTGAACTATAGTCTTTTGCATGAAAAATCGTGAACTATAGTCTTTGCATGAAAAATCGTGAAATTTAGTCTTTGCATAAAATCGTGAACTATAGTCTTTGCATGAAAATCGTGAAATTTAGTCTTTGCATGAAAAATCGTGAACTATAGTCTTTGCATGAAAAATCGTGAAATATAGTCTTTGCATGAAAAATCGTGAACTATAGTCTTTGCATGAAAAATCGTGAACTATAGTCTTTGCATGAAAAATCGTGAAATATAGTCTTTTTGCATGAAAATCGTGAACTATAGCGTTTTGCATGAAAAATCGTAAATCATAGTATTTTGCATGAAAATCGTGAACTATAGTCTTTGCATGAAAAATCGTGAAATTTAGTCTTTGCATGAAAAATCGTGAACTATAGTCTTTGCATGAAAAATCGTGAACTATAGTCTTTGCATAAAAATCGTGAAATTTAGTCTTTTGCATGAAAAATCGTGAACTATAGTTTTGCATGAAAAATCGTGAAATTATAGTCTTTTGCATGAAAAATCGTGAACTATAGTCTTTTGCATGAAAATCGTGAATTATAGTCTTTGCATGAAAAATCGTGAAATATAGTCTTTCCATGAAAAATCGTGAACTATAGTCTTTGCATGAAAAATCGTGAACTATAGTCTTTGCATGAAAATCGTGAAATTTAGTCTTTGCATCAAAAAATCGTGAACTATAGTCTTTGCATGAAAAATCGTGAACTATAGTCTTTGCATAAAATCGTGAAATTTAGTCTTTTGCATGAAAAATCGTGAACTATAGTCTTTGCATAAAAATCGTGAACTATAGCTTTTGCATGAAAATCGTAATTATAGTCTTTTGCATGAAAAATCGTGAACTATAGTCTTTTGCATGAAAAATCGTGAACTATAGTCTTTGCATGAAAAATCGTGAAATTTAGTCTTTTGCATGAAAAATCGTGAACTATAGTCTTTGCATCAAAAATCGTGAACTATAGTCTTTGCATGAAAATCGTGAAATTTAGTATTTTGCATGAAAATCGTGAACTATAGTCTTTGCATGAAAAATCGTGAATTATAGTCTTTGCATGAAAAATCGTGAAATTTAGTCTTTTCCATCAAAAATCGTGAACTATAGTCTTTACATGAAAAATCGTGAAATATAGTCTTTTGTATGAAAAATCGTGAACTATAGCCTTTTGTATGAAAAATCGTGAAATTTAGTCTTTGCATCAAAAATCGTGAACTATAGTCTTTTCCATGAAAAATCGTGAAATTTAGTCTTTTGCATCAAAAATCGTGAACTATAGTCTTTTGCATCAAAAATCGTGAACTATAGCCCTTTGCATGAAAATTCGTGAAATTTAATCTTTTCCATCAAAAGTCGTGAACTATAGTCTTTGCATGAAAAATCGTGAATATAGTCTTTGCATGAAAAATCGTGAAATTTAGTCTTTTCCATAAAAATCGTGAACTATAGCGTTTTGCATGAAAAATCGTAAATTATAGTCTTTTACATGAAAAATCGTGAACTATAGTCTTTGCATGAAAAATCGTGAAATTTAGTCTTTCCATCAAAAAATCGTGAACTATAGTCTTTTGCATGAAAAATCGTGAAATTTAGTCTTTGCATGAAAAATCGTGAACTATAGTCTTTGCATGAAAAATCGTGAACTATAGTCTTTGCATGAAAAATCGTGAAATTTAGTCTTTTCCATCAAAAATCGTGAACTATAGTCTTTTGCATGAAAAATCGTGAACTATAGTCTTTGCATGAAAAATCGTGAATTTAGTATTTTGCATCAAAATCGTGAACTATAGTCTTTGCATGAAAAATCGTGAATTTAGTCTTTCCATCAAAAATCGTGAACTATAGTCTTTGCATGAAAAATCGTGAAATTTAGTCTTTTCCATCAAAAATCGTGAACTATAGCCTTTTGCATGAAAAATCGTGAACTATAGTCTTTTACATGAAAAATCGTGAAATTTAGTCTTTTCCATCAAAAATCGTGAACTATAGTCTTTTCCATGAAAAATCGTGAAATTTAGTCTTTTCCATCAAAAATCGTGAACTATAGCCCATTGTATGAAAATTCGTGAAATTTAATCTTTTCCATCAAAAGTCGTGAACTATAGTCTTTGCATGAAAAATCGTGAACTATAGTCTTTGCATGAAAAATCGTGAATTTAGTCTTTTGCATGAAAATCGTGAACTTAGTCTTTGCATGAAAAATCGTGAACTATAGTCTTTGCATGAAAAATCGTGAAATTTAGTCTTTTCCATCAAAAATCGTGAACTATAGTCTTTGCATCAAAATCGTGAACTATAGTCTTTGCATGAAAAATCGTGAAATTTAATCTTTTCCATCAAAAATCGTGAACTATAGCCTTTTGCATGAAAAATCGTGAAATTTAGTCTTTTGCATGAAAATCGTGAACTATAGTCTTTGCATAAAATCGTGAACTATAGTTTTGCATGAAAAATCGTGAATTATAGTATTTTGCATGAAAAATCGTGAACTATAGTCTTTGCATGAAAAATCGTGAATTTAGTCTTTTCCATCAAAAATCGTGAACTATAGTCTTTTGCATGAAAATCGTGAATTTAGTCTTTTGCATCAAAAATCGTGAACTATAGTCTTTTGCATCAAAAAATCGTGAACTATAGCCCTTTGCATGAAAATTCGTGAAATTTAATCTTTTCCATCAAAAGTCGTGAACTATAGCCTTTTGTATGAAAAATCGTGAAATTTAGTCTTTTGCATCAAAAATCGTGAAATTTAGTCTTTTCCATAAAAATCGTGAACTATAGCGTTTTGCATGAAAAATCGTAAATTATAGTATTTTACATGAAAAATCGTGAACTATAGTCTTTTGCATGAAAATCGTGAAATTTTAGTCTTTTCCATCAAAAATCGTGAACTATAGTCTTTTGCATGAAAAATCGTGAAATATAGTCTTTGCATGAAAAATCGTGAACTATAGTCTTTGCATGAAAAATCGTGAACTATAGTCTTTGCATGAAAAATCGTGAAATTTAGTCTTTTGCATGAAAAATCGTGAACTATAGTCTTTTGCATGAAAATCGTGAACTATAGTCTTTGCATGAAAAATCGTGAAATTTAGTCTTTTGCATGAAAAATCGTGAACTATAGTCTTTGCATGAAAAATCGTGAAATTTAGTCTTTTGCATGAAAAATCGTGAACTATAGTCTTTGCATGAAAAATCGTGAAATTTAGTCTTTTGCATGAAAAATCGTGAACTATAGTCTTTTGCATGAAAAATCGTGAACTATAGTCTTTTACATGAAAAATCGTGAAATTTAGTCTTTTGCATCAAAAATCGTGAACTATAGTCTTTTGCATGAAAAATCGTGAAATTTAGTCTTTTCCATCAAAAATCGTGAACTATAGTCTTTGCATGAAAAATCGTGAAATTTAGTCTTTTGCATGAAAAATCGTGAACTATAGTCTTTGCATGAAAAATCGTGAACTATAGTCTTTGCATGAAAAATCGTGAAATATAGTCTTTTGCATGAAAATCGTGAATTATAGTCTTTTGCATGAAAAATCGTGAACTATAGTCTTTGCATGAAAAATCGTGAAATTTAGTCTTTTCCATGAAAAATCGTGAACTATAGTCTTTGTATCGTGAACTATAGTCTTTGCATGAAAAATCGTGAAATTTAGTCTTTGCATGAAAAATCGTGAACTATAGTCTTTGCATGAAAAATCGTGAAATTAGTCTTTTGCATCAAAAATCGTGAACTATAGTCTTTGCATGAAAAATCGTGAACTATAGTCTTTGCATGAAAATCGTGAAATATAGTCTTTTCCATGAAAAATCGTGAACTATAGTCTTTTGCATGAAAATCGTGAAATTTAGTCTTTGCATGAAAATCGTGAACTATAGTCTTTGCATGAAAATCGTGAACTATAGTCTTTGCATGAAAAATCGTGAAATAGTCTTTTGCATGAAAATCGTGAACTATAGTCTTTTCCATGAAAAATCGTGAACTATAGTCTTTTGCATGAAAAATCGTGAAATAAAGTCTTTGCATGAAAAATCGTGAATTATAGTCTTTTCCATCAAAAATCGTGAACTATAGTCTTTTGCATGAAAAATCGTGAAGTTTAGTCTTTTCCATGAACAATCGTGAATTATAGTCTTTTGCATGAAAAATCGTGAAATTTAGTCTTTTCCATCAAAAATCGTGAACTATAGTCTTTTGCATGAAAAATCGTGAACTATAGTCTTTTGCATGAAAAATCGTGAAATATAGTCTTTTGCATGAAAAATCGTGAACTATAGTCTTTGCATGAAAAATCGTGAACTATAGTCTTTTGCATGAAAAATCGTGAACTATAGTCTTTTGCATGAAAAATCGTGAATTATAGTCTTTTACATGAAAAATCGTGAACTATAGCCTTTTGCATGAAAAATCGTGAAATTTAGTATTTTCCATCGTAAATCGTGAACTATAGCTTTTTGCATGAAAAATCGTGAAATTTAGTCTTTTCAATCAAAAATCGTGAACTATAGACTTTGCATGAAAAATCGTGAACTATAGTCTTTGCATGAAAATCGTGAATTATAGTCTTTTGCATGAAAAATCGTGAATATAGTCTTTTGCATGAAAAATCGTGAACTATAGTCTTTGCATGAAAATCGTGAAATATAGTCTTTTGCATAAAATCGTGAACTATAGTCTTTGCATGAAAAATCGTGAAATTTAGTCTTTTGCATGAAAAATCGTGAACTATAGTCTTTGCATGAAAAATCGTGAACTATAGTCTTTTGCATGAAAAATCGTGAAATTTAGTCTTTTGCATCAAAATCGTGAACTATAGTCTTTTGCATGAAAAATCGTGAACTATAGTCTTTGCATGAAAAATCGTGAATATAGTCTTTGCATGAAAATCGTGAATTATAGTCTTTTGCATCAAAAAATCGTGAACTATAGTCTTTGCATGAAAAATCGTGAACTATAGTCTTTGCATGAAAAATCGTGAATTATAGCCTTTTGCATGAAAAATCGTGAAATTTAGTCTTTTGCATCAAAAATCGTGAACTATAGTCTTTTGCATCAAAAATCGTGAACTATAGTCTTTTCCATGAAAAATCGTGAAATATAGTCTTTGCATGAAAAATCGTGAACTATAGTCTTTTGCATGAAAAATCGTGAACTATAGTCTTTTGCATGAAAAATCGTGAACTATAGTCTTTTGCATGAAAAATCGTGAATTTTAGTCTTTTCCATCAAAAATCGTGAACTATAGCCTTTTGCATGAAAAATCGTGAAATTTAGTATTTTCCATCATAAATCGTGAACTATAGCCTTTTGCATGAAAATTCGTGAAATTTAGCCTTTTCCATCAAAAATCGTGAAAAATAGTCTTTTCCATCAAAAATCCTGAACTATAGTCTTTTGCATGAAAATCGTGAATTATAGTCTTTTGCATGAAAAATCGTGAAATTTAGTCTTTTGCATCAAAAATCGTGAACTATAGTCTTTGCATGAAAAATCGTGAAATTTAGTCTTTTCCATCAAAAATCGTGAACTATAGCCTTTGCATGAAAAATCGTGAAATTTAGTCTTTTGCATGAAAAATCTTGAACTATAGCCTTTTGCATGAAAAATCGTGAACTATAGTCTTTTCCATAAAAAATCGTGAAATTTAGTATTTTGCATCATAAATCGTGAACTATAGTCTTTTGCATCAAAAATCGTCAACTATAGTCTTTTCCATGAAAAAATCGTGAAATTTAGTCTTTTCCATTAAAAATCGTGAACTATAGTCTTTTGCATGAAAAATCGTCAACTATAGTCTTTTCCATGAAAAAATCGTGAATTTAGTCTTTTCCATTAAAAATCGTGAACTATAGTCTTTTGCATGAAAAATCGTGAACTATAGTCTTTTGCATGAAAAATCGTTAACTATAGCCTTTTGCATGAAAAATCGTGAAATTTAGTCTTTGCATCAAAAATCGTGAACTATAGTCTTTGCATGAAAAATCGTGAACTATAGTCTTTTGCATGAAAATCGTGAACTATAGTCTTTGCATGAAAAATCGTTAACTATAGTCTTTTGCATGAAAAATCGTGAAATTTAGTCTTTTCTACAAAAATCGTGAACTATAGCCTTTTGCATGAAAAATCGTGAAATTTAGTATTTTCCATCATAAATCGTGAAAAATAGTCTTTTCCATCAAAAATCCTGAACTATAGTCTTCTGCATGATAAATCGTGAATTATAGTCTTTTACATGAAAAATCGTGAAATTTAGTCTTTTGCATCAAAAATCGTGAACTATAGTCTTTTGCATGAAAAATCGTGAAATTTAGTCTTTCCATCAAAAAATCGTGAACTATAGCCTTTGCATGAAAATCGTGAAATTTAGTCTTTCCATGAAAATCGTGAACTATAGTCTTTTGCATGAAAATTCGTGAATTTAGTCTTTTCCATCAAAAATCGTGAAATATAGTTTTTGCATGAAAAATCGTGAACTATAGTCTTTGCATGAAAAATCGTGAACTATAGTCTTTGCATAAAAAATCGTGAAATTTAGTATTTTGCATGAAAATCGTGAACTATAGTCTTTGCATGAAAAATCGTGAACTATAGTCTTTTGCATGAAAAATCGTGAAATAAAGTCTTTTGCATGAAAAATCGTGAATTATAGTCTTTTCCATCAAAAATCGTGAACTATAGTATTTTGCATGAAAAATCGTGAAGTTTAGTCTTTTCCATGAACAATCGTGAATTATAGTCTTTTGCGTGAAAAATCGTGAAATTTAGTCTTTTCCATCAAAAATCGTGAACTATAGTCTTTTGCATGAAAAATCGTGAAATGTAGTCTTTTGCATCAAAAATCGTGAACTATAGCCTTTTGCATGAAAATCGTGAATTTCATGCATAGTCTCACGATTTTGATGCAAAAAATTCTATAAATTTGCATGAAAAATCGTGAATTTAGTATTTTGCATCAAAAATCGTGAACTATAGCTCTTTTGCATGAAAAATCGTGAACTATAGTCTTTGCATGAAAAATCGTGAATTAGTCTTTGCATGAAAAATCGTGAACTATAGCTTTTGCATGAAAAATCGTGAAATATAGTCTTTGCATGAAAAATCGTGAACTATAGTCTTTTGCATGAAAATTCGTGAAATTTAGTCTTTGCATGAAAAATCGTGAACTATAGTCTTTGCATGAAAATCGTGAACTATAGTCTTTGCATGAAAAATCGTGAAATTTAGTCTTTTGCATGAAAAATCGTGAACTATAGTCTTTTCCATGAAAAATCGTGAATTATAGTCTTTTTGCGAAAAATCGTGAAATTTAGTCTTTGCATCAAAAATCGTGAACTATAGTCTTTGCATCAAAAAATCGAACTATAGTCTTTTGCATGAAAAAATCGTGAAATTTAGTCTTTTGCATGAAAATCGTGAACTATAGTCTTTGCATGAAAAATCGTGAAATTTAGTCTTTTGCATGAAAAATCGTGAACTATAGTCTTTGCATGAAAATCGTGAATTATAGTCTTTTGCATGAAAAATCGTGAACTATAGTCTTTGCATGAAAATCGTGAAATTTAGTCTTTGCATCAAAATCGTGAACTATAGTCTTTGCATGAAAATCGTGAAATTTAGTCTTTGCATGAAAATCGTGAACTATAGTCTTTGCATCAAAAATCGTGAACTATAGTCTTTGCATGAAAAATCGTGAACTATAGTCTTTTGCATGAAAAATCGTGAACTATAGTCTTTTCCACGAAAAATCGTGAACTATAGTCTTTTGCATGAAAAATCGTGAAATTTAGTATTTTGCATCATAAATCGTGAAGTTTAGTCTTTTGCATGAACAATCGTGAATTATAGTCTTTTGCGTGAAAAATCGTGAAATTTAGTCTTTTCCATCAAAAATCGTGAACTATAGTCTTTTCTATCAAAAAACGTGAACTATAGTCTTTGCATGAAAATCGTGAATATAGTCTTTGCATGAAAATCGTGAAATTTAATCTTTTCCATCAAAAATCGTGAACTATAGCCTTTTGCATGAAAAATCGTGAACTATAGTCTTTTACATGAAAAATCGTGAAATTTAGTCTTTTGCATCAAAAATCGTTAACTATAGCGTTTTGCATGAAAAATCGTAAATCATAGTATTTTACATTAAAAATCGTGAACTATAGTCTTTTGGATGAAAACTCGTGAAATTTAGTCTTTTCCATCAAAAATCGTGAACTATAGTCTTTGCATGAAAAATCGTGAACTATAGTTTTTGCATGAAAAATCGTGAAATTTAGTATTTTGCATCAAAAATCGTGAACTATAGTTTTGCATGAAAAATCGTGAAATTTAGTCTTTTGCATGAAAAATCGTGAACTATAGTCTTTTGCATCAAAAATCGTGAACTATAGCCCTTTGCATGAAAATTCGTGAAATTTAATCTTTTCCATCAAAAGTCGTGAACTATAGTCTTTTCCATAAAAATCGTGAACTATAGCGTTTTGCATGAAAAATCGTAAATTATAGTATTTTACATGAAAAATCGTGAACTATAGTCTTTTGCATGAAAAATCGTGAACTATAGCCTTTTGTATGAAAAATCGTGAAATTTAGTCTTTTGCATGAAAAATCGTGAACTATAGTCTTTGCATGAAAAATCGTGAACTATAGTCTTTTGCATGAAAAATCGTGAAATTTAGTATTTTGCATCATAAATCGTGAAGTTTAGTCTTTTCCATGAACAATCGTGAATTATAGTCTTTTGCGTGAAAAATCGTGAAATTTAGTCTTTTCCATCAAAAATCGTGAACTATAGTCTTTTACATGAAAAATCGTGAAATGTAGTCTTTTGTATGAAAAATCTTGAACTATAGCCTTTTGTATGAAAAATCATGAAATTTAGTCTTTTGCATGAAAATCGTGAACTATAGCCTTTTGTATGAAAAATCGTGAAATTTAGTCTTTTGCATCAAAAATCGTGAACTATAGTCTTTTGCATCAAAAATCGTGAACTATAGTCTTTGTATGAAAAATCGTGAATGTCTTTGCATCAAAAAATCGTGAACTATAGTCTTTGCATGAAAATCGTGAAATTTAGTCTTTTGCATCAAAATCGTGAAATTTAGTTTTTGCATGAAAAATCGTGAACTATAGCTTTTGCATGAAAATCGTGAATTATAGTCTTTTACATGAAAAATCGTGAACTATAGTCTTTGCATGAAAATCGTGAATTAGTCTTTGCATCAAAAATCGTGAACTATAGTCTTTCCATGAAAAATCGTGAAATTTAGTCTTTGATGAAAATCGTGAACTATAGTCTTTTGCATCAAAAATCGTGAACTATAGCCCTTTGCATGAAAAATCGTGAATTACAGTCTTTTGCATGAAAAATCGTGAACTATAGTCTCTTGCATGAAAAATCGTGAATTATAGTCTTTGCATGAAAATCGTGAATTTAGTATTTTGCATGAAAAATCGTGAAGTATAGTCTTTGCATAAAAAATCGTGAAATTATAGTCTTTGCATCAAAAATCGTGAACTATAGTCTTTGCATGAAAAATCGTGAAATTTAGTCTTTGCATCAAAAATCGTGAACTATAGTCTTTGCATGAAAAATCGTGAACTATAGTCTTTTGCATGAAAATCGTGAAATTTAGTCTTTGCATGAAAAATCGTGAACTATAGTCTTTTGCATGAAAATCGTGAAATTTAGTCTTTCCATGAAAAATCGTGAACTATAGTCTTTGCATGAAAATCGTGAACTATAGTCTTTGCATGAAAAATCGTGAACTATAGTCTTTTGCATGAAAATCGTGAAATATAGTATTTTGCATGATAAATCGTGAAATATAGTCTTTGCATGAAAAATCGTGAACTATAGTCTTTGCATGAAAAATCGTGAAATATAGTCTTTTGCATGAAAAATCGTGAATTATAGTCTTTTGCATGAAAAATCGTGAACTATAGTCTTTTGCATGAAAAATCGTGAAATTTAGTCTTTGCATGAAAAATCGTGAATTATAGTCTTTTGCATGTGAAAATCGTGAAATATAGTCTTTTGCATGAAAAATCGTGAACTATAGTCTTTGCATGAAAATCGTGAAATTTAGTATTTTGCATCAAAAATCGTGAACTATAGTCTTTGCATGAAAAATCGTGAAATTTATTCTTTTCCATCAAAAATCGTGAACTATAGTCTGGCATGAAAAATCGTGAAATTTAGTCTTTTCCTTAAAAAATCGTGAAATTTAGTCTTTTCCATCAAAAATCGTGAATTATAGTCTTTTACATGAAAAATCGTGAATTATAGTCTTTTGCATGAAAAATCGTGAAATTTAGTATTTTGCATCATAAATCGTGAATTATAGTCTTTTGCATCAAAAATCGTGAACTATAGTCTTTTGCATGAAAAATCGTGAATTTAGTCTTTTGCATCAAAAATCGTGAACTATAGTCTTTTGCATGAAAATCGTGAACTATAGTCTTTGCATGAAAAATCGTGAAATTTAGTCTTTGCATCAAAAATCGTGAACTATAGTCTTTGCATGAAAATCGTGAAATTTAGTCTTTTGCATCAAAAATCGTGAACTATAGTCTTTTGCATGAAAAATCGTGAACTATAGTCTTTGCATGAAAAATCGTGAACTATAGTCTTTTGCATGAAAATCGTGAAATTTAGTATTTTGCATGAAAAATCGTGAATATAGTCTTTTGCATGAAAAATCGTGAACTATAGTCTTTGCATGAAAAATCGTGAAATATAGTCTTTTGCATGAAAAATCGTGAATTATAGTCTTTGCATCAAAAAATCGTGAACTATAGTCTTTTGCATGAAAAATCGTGAACTTTAGTCTTTTGCATGAAAATCGTGAATTATAGTCTTTGCATGAAAAATCGTGAAATTTAGTCTTTTCCATGAAAATCGTGAACTATAGTCTTTGCATGAAAAATCGTGAAATATAGTCTTTTGCATGAAAAATCGTGAACTATAGTCTTTTGCATGAAAAATCGTGAAATTTAGTCTTTGCATCAAAAATCGTGAACTATAGTCTTTGCATGAAAAGTCGAAATTTAGTCTTTTGCATGAAAAATCGTGAAATTTAGTCTTTTCCATCAAAAATCGTGAATTATAGTCTTTTACATGAAAAATCGTGAATTATAGTCTTTTGCATGAAAAATCGTGAAATTTAGTATTTTGCATCATAAATCGTGAATTATAGTCTTTTGCATCAAAAATCGTGAACTATAGTCTTTTCCATGAAAAAATCGCTAAATTTAGTCTTTTCCATTAAAAATCGTGAACTATAGTCTTTTGCATGAAAAATCGTGAACTATAATCTTTTGCATGAAAAATCGTAAACTATAGCCTTTTGCATGAAAAATCGTGAAATTTAGTCTTTTCCATCAAAAATCGTGAACTATAGCCTTTTGCATGAAAAATCGTGAAATTTAGTCTTTTCCATCAAAAATCGTGAAAAATAGTCTTCTCCATCAAAAATCGTGAACTATAGTCTTTTGCATTATAAATCGTGAACTATAGCCTTTTGCATGAAAAATTGTGAAATTTAGTCTTTTGCATCAAAAATCGTGAACTATAGTCTTTTGCATGAAAAAATCGTTAAATTTAGTCTTTTGCATCAAAAATCGTTAACTATAGCGTTTTGCATGAAAAATCGTAAATCATAGTATTTTACATTAAAAATCGTGAACTATAGTCTTTTGGATGAAAACTCGTGAAATTTAGTCTTTTCCATCAAAAATCGTGAACTATAGTCTTTGCATGAAAAATCGTGAACTATAGTTTTGCATGAAAATCGTGAAATTATAGTTTTTGCATGAAAAATCGTGAACTTTAGTCTTTCCATGAAAAATCGTGAATATAGTCTTTGCGTGAAAAGTCGTGAAATTTAGTCTATTCCATCAAAAATCGTGAACTATAGTCCTTTGCATCAAAAAACGTGAACTATAGTCTTTTGCATGAAAAATTGTGAAATTTAGTCTTTTCCATCAAAAATCGTGAACTATAGTTTTGCATGAAAATCGTGAAATTTAGTCTTTTGCATGAAAATCGTGAACTATAGTCTTTTGCATGAAAAATCGTGAACTATAGTCTTTTGCATGAAAAATCGTGAATTTAGTCTTTTCCATAAAAATCGTGAACTATAGTCTTTTGCATCGTGAACTATAGTCTTTGCATGAAAAATCGTGAATTTAGTCTTTTGCATGAAAATCGTGAACTATAGTCTTTTGCATGAAAAATCGTGAACTATAGTCTTTGCATGAAAAATCGTGAAATATAGTCTTTTGCATGAAAAATCGTGAATTATAGTCTTTTCCATCAAAAATCGTGAACTATAGTCTTTTGCATGAAAAATCGTGAAATAAAGTCTTTTCCATGAAAAATCGTGAATTATAGTCTTTTCCATCAAAAATCGTGAACTATAGTCTTTAAAATCGTCTAAAAATCTATAGTCTAAAAATCGTGAATTATAGTCTTTTCCATCGAAAATTATAGTCTTTTGCATGAAAAATCGTGAACTATAGTCTTTTGCATCAAAAATCGTGAACTATAGCCCTTTGCATGAAAATTCGTGAAATTTAATCTTTTCCATCAAAAATCGTGAACTATAGCCTTTTGCATGAAAAATCGTGAACTATAGTCTTTGCATGAAAATCGTGAATTTAGTCTTTTGCATCAAAAATCGTGAACTATAGTCTTTGCATGAAAATCGTGAATTTAGTCTTTGCATGAAAAATCGTGAACTATAGTCTTTGCATGAAAAATCGTGAACTATAGTCTTTGCATGAAAAATCGTGAAATTTAGTCTTTTGCATGAAAAATCGTGAACTATAGTCTTTTGCATGAAAATCGTGAACTATAGTCTTTTGCATGAAAAATCGTGAACTATAGTCTTTTGCATGAAAAATCGTGAATATAGTCTTTGCATCAAAATCGTGAACTATAGTCTTTGCATGAAAAATCGTGAACTATAGTCTTTGCATGAAAAATCGTGAACTATAGTCTTTGCATGAAAATCGTGAAATTTAGTCTTTTGCATGAAAAATCGTGAACTATAGTCTTTGCATGAAAATCGTGAAATTTAGTCTTTGCATCAAAAATCGTGAAAATAGTCTTTGCATGAAAATCGTGAACTATAGTCTTTGCATGAAAATCGTGAATTATAGTCTTTACATGAAAAATCGTGAAATTTAGTCTTTTGCATGAAAATCGTGAACTATAGTCTTTGCATGAAAAATCGTGAAATTTAGTCTTTTGCATCAAAAATCGTGAAATATCTTCTTTGCATGAAAAATCGTGAACTATAGTCTTTGCATGAAAAATCGTGAACTATAGTCTTTGCATGAAAAATCGTGAAATTAGTCTTTGCATCAAAAATCGTGAACTATAGTCTTTTGCATGAAAAATCGTGAAATTAGTCTTTGCATGAAAATCGTGAAATTTAGTCTTTGCATCAAAAAATCGTGAATTATAGTCTTTTGCATGAAAAAATCGTGAAATTTAGTCTTTTGCATTAAAAATCGTGAACTATAGCCTTTTGCATGAAAAATTGTGAAATTTAGTCTTTTGCATGAAAAATCGTGAACTATAGTCTTTGCATGAAAAATCGTGAAATAGTCTTTTGCATCAAAAATCGTGAACTATAGTCTTTGCATGAAAAATCGTGAACTATAGTCTTTACATGAAAAATCGTGAATTTAGTCTTTTGCATGAAAAATCGTGAACTATAGTCTTTGCATGAAAATCGTGAAATTTAGTCTTTTGCATGAAAAATCGTGAATTATAGTCTTTGCATGAAAATCGTGAAATATAGTCTTTTGCATGAAAAACGTGAACTATAGTCTTTTGCATGAAAAATCGTGAAATTTAGTCTTTGCATGAAAAATCGTGAACTATAGTCTTTGCATGAAAAATCGTGAAATTTAGTCTTTTGCATTAAAAATCGTGAACTATAGTCTTTTGCATGAAAAATCGTGAACTATAGTCTTTTGCATGAAAAATCGTGAAATTAGTCTTTGCATTAAAAATCGTGAACTATAGTCTTTGCATGAAAAATCGTGAACTATAGTCTTTTGCATGAAAAATCGTGAACTATAGTCTTTTGCATGAAAATCGTGAAATTTAGTCTGTATCAAAAATCGTGAACTATAGTCTTTTGCATGAAAATCGTGAACTATAGTCTTTGCATGAAAAATCGTGAACTATAGTCTTTTGCATGAAAAATCGTGAAATTTAGTCTTTTCCATGAAAAATCGTGAACTATAGTCTTTTGCATGGAAAATCGTGAATATAGTCTTTTGCATGAAAAATCGTGAAAATAGTCTTTGCATCAAAAATCGTGAACTATAGTCTTTGCATGAAAATCGTGAATTATAGTCTTTGCATGAAAAATCGTGAAATTTAGTCTTTGCATGAAAAATCGTGAACTATAGTCTTTGCATGAAAAATCGTGAAATTTTAGTCTTTTCCATCAAAAATCGTGAAAATAGTCTTTGCATGAAAAATCGTGAACTATAGTCTTTTGCATGAAAATCGTGAAAATTAGTCTTTTGCATCAAAAATCGTGAACTATAGTCTTCATGAAAATCGTGAAATTTAGTCTTTTGCATGAAAAATCGTGAACAATAGTCTTTTGCATCAAAAATTGTGAACTATAGCCCTTTGCATGAAAAATCGTGAAAATTAGTCTTTGCATCAAAAATCGTGAACTATAGTCTTTGCATGAAAATCGTGAAATTTAGTCTTTTGCATGAAAAATCGTGAAATTTAGTCTTTTGCATCAAAAAATCGTGAATTATAGTCTTTGCATATGAAAAATCGTAAATTTAGTCTTTTCCATGAAAAATCGTGAATTATAGTCTTTTGCATGAAAAATTGTGAAATTTAGTCTTTTCCATCAAAAATCGTGAACTATAGCCTTTTGTATGAAAAATCGTGAAATTTAGTCTTTTGCATCAAAAATCGTGAACTATAGTCTTTGCATGAAAAATCGTGAACTATAGTCTTTTACATGAAAATCGTGAAATTTAGTCTTTTGCATTAAAAATCGTGAACTATAGTCTTTGATGAAAACTCGAAATTTAGTCTTTTGCATCAAAAATCGTGAATTATAGTCTTTGCATGAAAAATCGTGAATTATAGTCTTTGCATGAAAAATCGTGAACTATAGTCTTTTGCATGAAAAAACGTGAACTATAGTCTTTGCATGAAAATTGTGAATTTAGTCTTTTCCATCAAAAATCGTGAACTATAGTCTTTGTATGAAAATCGTGAAATTTAGTCTTTGCATGAAAAATCGAACTATAGTCTTTTTCATCAAAAATCGTGAACTATAGTCTTTGCATGAAAATTCGTGAAATTTAATCTTTTGCATGAAAAATCGTGAACTATAGTCTTTGCATGAAAATCGTGAACTATAGTATTTTGCATGAAAAATCGAATTTAGTCTTTGCATGAAAATCGTGAATTATAGTCTTTGCATGAAAAATCGTGAAATTTAGTCTTTTGCATGAAAATCGTGAACTATAGTCTTTTGCATGAAAAACGTGAACTATAGTCTTTGCATGAAAATCGTGAATTTAGTCTTTTGCATGAAAATCGTGAACTATAGTCTTTGCATGAAAAATCGAAATTTAGTCTTTTCCATCAAAATCGTGAACTATAGTCTTTTGCATCAAAAACGTGAACTATAGTCTTTGCATGAAAAATCGTGAAATTTAGTCTTTGCATGAAAATCGTGAACTATAGTCTTTGATGAAAAATCGTGAATTTAGTCTTTTGCATGAAAAATCGTGAACTATAGTCTTTGCATGAAAAATCGTGAAATTTAGTCTTTGCATAAAAAATCGTGAATTATAGTCTTTGCATGAAAATCGTGAACTATAGTCTTTTGCATGAAAAATCGTGAACTATAGTCTTTGCATGAAAAATCGTGAACTATAGTCTTTTGAATGAAAAAAATCGTGAAATTTAGTCTTTTGCATGAAAAATCGTGAACTATAGTCTTTGCATGAAAAAATCGTGAAATTTAGTCTTTGCATGAAAATCGTGAAATTTAGTCTTTTCCATCAAAAATCGTGAACTATAGTCTTTGCATCAAAATCGTGAACTATAGCCTTTGCATGAAAAATCGTGAAATTTAGTCTTTGCATCAAAAATCGTGAACTATAGTCTTTGCATGAAAATCGTGAAATTTAGTCTTTTCCATCAAAAATCGTGAAAAATAGTCTTTTCCATCAAAAATCGTGAACTATAGTCTTTTGCATGATAAATCGTGAATTATAGTCTTTTACATGAAAAATCGTGAAATTTAGTCTTTTGCATCAAAAATCGTGAACTATAGTCTTTTGCATGAAAAATCGTGAAATTTAGTCTTTTGCATCAAAAAATCGTGAAAAATAGTCTTTCCATCAAAATCGTGAACTATAGTCTTTGCATGAAAATCGTGAAAATTAGTCTTTGCATGAAAAATCGTGAACTATAGTCTTTTGCATGAAAATCGTGAAAATTAGTCTTTTGCATCAAAAATCGTGAACTATAGTCTTTTGCATGAAAAATCGTGAAATTTAGTCTTTTCCATCAAAAATCGTGAAATTTAGTCTTTTCCATCAAAAATCGTTAATTATAGTCTTTTACATGAAAAAATCGTTAAATTTAGTCTTTTCCATTAAAAATCGTGAACTATAGCCTTTTGCATGAAAAATTGTGAAATTTAGTCTTTTCCATCAAAAATCGTGAACTATAGCCTTTTGTATGAAAAATCGTGTAATTTAATCTTTTCCATCAAAAATCGTGAACTATAGCCTTTTGCATGAAAAATCGTGAACTATAGTCTTTTACATGAAAAATCGTGAAATTTAGTCTTTTACATTAAAAATCGTGAACTATAGTCTTTTGGATGAAAACTCGTGAAATTTAGTCTTTTCCATCAAAAATCGTGAATTATAGTCTTTGCATGAAAAAATCGAAATTTAGTTCTTTGCATGAAAAATCGTGAACTATAGTCTTTGCATCAAAAAAACGTGAACTATAGTCTTTTGCATGAAAATTGTGAAATTTAGTCTTTTCCATCAAAAATCGTGAACTATAGCCTTTTGTATGAAAAATCGTGAAATTTAGTCTTTTGCATCAAAAATCGTGAACTATAGTCTTTTTCATCAAAAATCGTGAACTATAGCCCTTTGCATGAAAATTCGTGAAATTTAATCTTTTCCATCAAAAGTCGTGAACTATAGTCTTTTGCATGAAAAATCGTGAACTATAGTATTTTGCATGAAAAATCGTGAAGTTTAGTCTTTTCCATGAACAATCGTGAATTATAGTCTTTTGCGTGTAAAATCGTGAAATTTAGTCTTTTCCATCAAAAATCGTGAACTATAGTCTTTTGCATGAAAAACGTGAACTATAGTCTTTGCATGAAAATCGTGAAATTTAGTCTTTTGCATGAAAATCGTGAACTATAGTCTTTGCATGAAAATCGTGAAATTTAGTCTTTGCATCAAAAATCGTGAACTATAGTCTTTGCATCAAAAACGTGAACTATAGTCTTTGCATGAAAATCGTGAATTTAGTCTTTGCATCAAAAATCGTGAACTATAGTTTTGATGAAAAATCGTGAAATTTAAATTTTGCATGAAAAATCGTGAACTATAGTCTTTTGCATGAAAAATCGTGAAATTTAGTCTTTTGCATGAAAAATCGTGAATTATAGTCTTTGCATGAAAATCGTGAACTATAGTCTTTGCATGAAAAATCGTGAACTATAGTCTTTGCATGAAAAATCGTGAACTATAGTCTTTGCATGAAAAATCGTGAAATTTAGTCTTTCCATCAAAAATCGTGAACTATAGTCTTTGCATGAAAAATCGTGAAATTAGTCTTTTCCATCAAAATCGTGAAATTTAGTCTTTTCCATCAAAAATCGTGAACTATAGTCTTTGCATCAAAATTGTGAACTATAGCCTTTGGCATGAAAAATCGTGAAATTTAGTCTTTTGCATCAAAAATCGTGAACTATAGTCTTTTGCATGAAAAATCGTGAAATTTAGTCTTTTCCATCAAAAATCGTGAAATTTAGTCTTTTCCATCAAAAATCGTTAATTATAATCTTTTACATGAAAAATCGTGAAATTTAGTACTTTGCATCATAAATCGTGAACTATAGTCTTTTGCATGAAAAATCGTGAAATTTAGTCTTTTCCATCAAAAATCGTGAAATTTAGTCTTTTCCATCAAAAATCGTTAATTATAGTCTTTGCATCAAAAATCGTCGACTATAGTCTTTTCCATGAAAAAATCGTGAAATTTAGTCTTTTTTATTAAAAATCGTGAACTATAGTCTTTTGCATGAAAAATCGTGAAATTTAGCCTTTTCCATCAAAAATCGTGAACTATAGTCTCTGCATGAAAAATCGTGAATTATAGTCTTTTGCATGAAAAAATCGTGAAATTTAGTCTTTTCCATTAAAAATCGTGAACTATAGACTTTTGCATGAAAAATTGTGAACTATAGTCTTTTGCATGAAAATCGTGAAATTTAGTCTTTTGCATCAAAATCGAACTATAGTCTTTGCATGAAAATCGTGAAATTTAGTATTTTGCATGAAAAAAGGTGAACTATAGTCTTTTGCATGAAAAAATCGTTAACTATAGCCTTTTGCATGAAAAATCGTGAAATTTAGTCTTTTCCATCAAAAATCGTGAACTATAGTCTTTTCCATAAAAAATCGTGAAATTTAGTCTTTCCCATCAAAAATCATGAACTATAGACTTTTGCATGAAAAATCGTTAAGTATAGTCTTTCCCTTGAAAAATCGTGAAATTTAGTATTTTCCATCATAAATCGTGAACTATAGCCTTTTGCATGAAAATTCGTGAAATTTAATCTTTTCCATCAAAAATCGTGAACTATAGCCTTTTGCATGAAAAATCGTGAATTATAGTCTTTTGCATGAAAAATCGTGAACTATAGTCTTTTACATGAAAATCGTGAAATATAATATTTTCATCAAAATCGTGAACAGGTTTTGCATGAAAATTCGTGAATTTAATTTATGAAAATCGTGAACTATAGTTTTATGAAAATCGTGAATTATAGTCTTTGCATGAAAAATCGTGAAATTTAGTCTTTCCATCAAAAATCGTGAACTATAGCTTTTTGATGAAAAATCGTGAATTTAGTCTTTGCATTAAAATCGTGAAGTATAGATTTTGCATGAAAAAATCGTGAATTATAGTTTTCATGAAAAATCGTGAATTATAGATTTGCATGAAAATCGTGAAATTTAGATTTTCCATCAAAATCGTGAACTATAGTTTGCATGAAAATTCGTGAAATTTAGATTTTTCATCAAAAATCGTGAACGATATATTCATGAAAATCGTGATTATATCTTTATGAAAATCGTGAATTATAGTTTTCCATAAAAATCGTGAATTTAGTCTTTGTGAAAAATTGAACTATAGATTTTGCATGAAAAATCGAGTAAATTTAGTCTTTCCATTAAAATCGTGAACCATACTTTTCATGAAAAATCGTGAACTATAGATTTTTATGAAAAATCGTGAAATTTAGTCTTTTTTCATTAAAAATCGTGAACTATAGTCTTTTGCATGAAAAAATCGTGAAATTTAGATTTTCCATCAAAATCGTGAACTATGGTTTCTTTGCATGAAAATTCGTGAAATTTACTTTCATCAAAATCGTGAACTATAGTTTTGCATGTAAAATCGTGACTATAGTTTGCGATGAAAATCGTACTATAGTCTTTATGAAAATCAGAATAGTTTTCCATAAAATTGACTATAGTCTTTCATAAAAAATCGTGAACTATAGTCTTTGATCAAAAAATCGAAATCAGTCTTTTTCATCAAAAATCGTGAACTATTTTTCATGATGAAAAATCGTGAAATTTAGTCTTTTCCATCAAAATGTGAACTATAGTCTTTTGATGAAAAATCGTGAACTATTTTGCATGAAAAATATGAATTTAGTCTTTTCCATGTAATCTGTGAACTATAGTCTTTGCAAAAATATATTAGTTTTTCATGAAATCGTGAACTATAGTCTTTTTCATGAAAAAATGGTGAAATTAGTATTTTCCATCAAAATCGTGAACTATTTGTTTTGTGAATTTAATCTTTCCATCAAAAATTGTGAACTATAGTTTTGCATGAAAAATCGTGAAATTTAGTATTTTGCATCAAAATCGTGAACTATAGTTTTGCATGAAAAATTCGTGAAATTTAAGTTTTTCAAAATCGACTATGTTTTGCATGAAAATCGTGAACTATATTTTGATGTGAAAAATCGTGAATTATAGTTTTGCATGAAAAATCGTGAATTATAGTCTTTACATGAAAAATAGTGAATTATACATGAAAATCGTATTTCATGAAAATCGTGAAATTTAGTCTTTTCCATGAAAAATCGTGAAATTTAGTCTTTTCCATCAAAAAGACTATAGTTAACGAATTTTCATGCAAAAGACTACAATTCACGATTTTTCATGTAAAAGACTATAATTCACGATTTTTCATATAAAAGACTATAATTCACGATTTTTCATGCAAAAGACTATAATTCACGATTTTTCATGTAAAAGATTATAATTCACGACTTTTCATGCAAGAAACTATAATTCACGATTTTTTATGTAAAGATTATAATTCACGATTTTTCATGCAAAAGACTATAATTCACGATTTTTCATGTAAAAGACTAAAGTTCACAATTTTCATGCAAAAGACTATAATTAACCAATTTTCATGCAAAAGACTATAGTTCACGAATTTTTATGCAAAAGACTATAATTCACGATTTTTCATGCAAAAGACTATAATTCACGATTTTCATGTAAAAGACTATAATTCACGATTTTTCATGCAAAAGACTATAATTCACGATTTTTCATGCAAAAGACTATAATTCACGATTTTTCATGTGAAAGACTATAATTCACGATTTTTCATGTAAAAGACTAAAGTTCACAAATTTTCATGCAAAAGACTATAGTTAACCAATTTTCATGCAAAAGACTATAGTTCACGAATTTTCATGCCAAAGACTATAATTCACGATTTTTCATGCAAAAGACTATAGTTCACAAATTTTCATACATAAGACTATAGTTTATGATAACTCACGAAGCTTCATGCCAAAGACAACAGTTCACGAATTTTCATGCAAAAGACTATAGTTCACGATTTTTGATGGAAAAGACTAAATTTCACGATTTTTCATGTAAAAGACTATAATTCACGATTTTTCGTGTAAAAGACTATAATTCAAGATTTTTCATGTAAAAGACTAAAGTTCACAAATTTTCATGCAAAAGACTATAGTTAACCAATTTTCATGCAAAAGACTATAGTTCACGAATTTTCATGCCAAAGACTATAGTTCACAATTTTTCATGTAAAAGACTATAATTCACGATTTTAATGTAAAAGACTATAATTCACGATTTTTCATGCAAAAGACTATAATTCACGATTTTTCATGCAAAAGACTATAATTCACGATTTTCATGTGAAAGACTATAATTCACGATTTTCATGTAAAAGACTAAGTTCAAATTTTCATGCAAAAGACTATAGTTAACCAATTTTCATGCAAAAGACTATAGTTCACGAATTTTCATGCCAAAGACTATAATTCACGATTTTTCATTTAAAAGACTATAGTTCATAAATTTTCATACATAAGACTATAGTTTTATGATAACTCACGATTTTTCATGCCAAAGACTATAGTTCACGAATTTTCATGCAAAAGACTATAGTTTACGATTTTTCATGCAAAAGACTATAGTTCACGAATTTTCATGCAAAAGACTATAGTTCACGAAATTTCATGCAAAAGACTATTGTTCACGATTTTTCATGCAAAAGACTATATTCACGATTTTTCATGTAAAAGACTATAATTCATGATTTTTCATGTAAAAGACTAAAGTTCACAAATTTTCATGCAAAAGACTATAGTTCACGATTTTCATGCAAAGACTATAGTTCACGAATTTTCATGCAAAAGACTATAATTCACGATTTTTCATGCAAAAGACTATAGTTCATAAATTTTCATACATAAGACTATAGTTTATGATAACTCACGAAGCTTCATGCCAAAGACAACAGTTCACGAATTTTCATGCAAAAGACTATAGTTTACAAATATACATGCAAAAGACTATAGTTCACGAATTTTCATGCAAAAGACAATAGTTCACGAAATTTCATGCAAAAGACTATTGTTCACGATTTTTCATGCAAAAGACTATATTCACGATTTTTCATGTAAAAGACTATAATTCATGATTTTTCATGTAAAAGACTAAAGTTCACAAATTTTCATGCAAAAGACTATAGTTAACCAATTTTCATGCAAAAGACTATAGTTCACGAATTTTCATGCCAAAGACTATAGTTCACGAATTTTCATGCAAAAGACTATAATTCACGATTTTTCATGCAAAAGACTATAGTTCACAAATTTTCATACATAAGACTTTAGTTTATGATAACTCACGAAGCTTCATGCCAAAGACAACAGTTCACGAATTTTCATGCAAAAGACTATAGTTTACAAATATACATGCAAAAGACTATAGTTCACGAAATTTCATGCAAAAGACTATAATTCACGATTTTTTATGCAAAAGACTATAATTCACAAATTTTCATGCAAAAGACTATATTTCACGAATTTTCATGCAAAAGACTATTGTTCACGATTTTTCATGCAAAAGGCTATAATTCACCAATTTTCATACAAAAGACTATAGCTCACGATTTTTCATGCAAAAGACTATAGTTCACCGGTTTTTCATGCAAAAGACTTAATTCAACAATTTTCATGAAAAAGACTTCAGTTTACCAATTTTCATGCAAAAGTTTATAGTTCACGAAATTTCAAGCGAAAGGCTATAGTTCACGAATTTTCATGCAAAAGACTATAGTTCACAAATTTTCATGCCAAAGACTATAGTTCACGAATTTTCATGCAAAAGACAATAGTTCACGAATTTTCATGCAATAGACTATAGTTAACAAATTTTTATAGTTCACTAATATTCATGCAAAAGACTATAGCTTACCAATTTTCATGCAAAAGACTATAGTTCAGTAATATTCATGCAAAAACTATAGTACACAAATTTTCATTCAACAGACTATAGTTCACTAATATTCATGCCAAAGACTATAGCTCACGAATTTTCATGCAAAAGACAATAGTTCACGAATTTTCATGCAATAGACTATAGTTAACAAATTTTTATAGTTCACTAATATTCATGCAAAAGACTATAGCTTACCAATTTTTATGCAAAAGACTATAGTTCAGTAATATTCATGCAAAAGACTATAGTACACAAATTTTCATTCAACAGACTATAGTTCACTAATATTCATGCAAAAGACTATAGCTCACTAATTTTTATGCAAAGACTATAAGTCAAGATTTTTCATGTAAAAGACTATACCTCACGATTTTTCATGTAAAAGACTATAATTCACGATTTTTCATGTAAAAGACTATAAAATTCACGATTTTTCATGTAAAAGACTATAATTCACGATTTTTCATGCAAAAGACTATAGTTCACGATAGTTCACGAATTTTTATGCAAAAGACTATAGTTCACGAATTTTCATGCAAAAGAATATAACTCACGATTTTTCATGCCAAAGACAACAGTTCACAATTTTCATGCAAAAGACTATTGTTCACAAATTTTCATGCAATAGCTCATGATAGCTCGTTAACGAGGAAGTCTTTACGAAATTTGTTGAATTTCAAGGATAGTGTGGCCCGCGCTATAGTGTTTTCTTTACTATTGCGCTTATATCAAAGCGTATTTCTATGATTCGTTGATTGCATTTGTTTCATTTATTGTTATAGCTTTTGCTTAATTCACTCGTGTGAATCAGGCTAAACATATAAGACGTGGAACATGAGACATAAGACTTAATGTCTGCCTTTATATCCACATTTGTGTTTAGCTTTATGTCTACCCTTCGTATCTACCTTCGTATCTACCTTTGTGTCTAATTTTGTGTGTACTTTTTGGAACATCTTGAAAGATATAAGTATCCATACAGTGTCATAAAAGCATCATTGATATCGGCACTTTCAGGTGCAGCAAAGTGCGGCAGACTTATATTACGCAAGTTATGGAATCCTGGAATACTAGATTTAACAACTTAGATTTAAGTTTATCTTATCTGGTTTATAGATTAAATTCTACTAAAGCTGATGCAACATTTGCATCAATGAACTTTGTTTAAAATTATATGAGAAAATCTGCTTGATGGCATGACTAAAGAGAATTTGTTTCCTCTTAACTTTATTGATGTAAGAACTTGACCCGTACTTGGGATGGTTTTTATCATTTTTTTCAACGTTAGTTTGGAAATATCAAAAAGACATTGCTATCAAGTTGACGGTTTGGGCGTCCTGTATCTTCTCAATTTCATATTATATTTTTATATAAATGACGTCAACAATAGGCAGATGATTTTAGGACAGGATGGCTGAAAATTTCTCAAGATATTGGTTTATTCTCCTGCTGTCTTTATTACTTTTGTGTCCCGGTAAGTTTGAAGTAATGGTTGAATTTTTATGGTTATAACCAATGGCAGAGTTATATACAACCCAGTCATACAGTTCTGTTATGCAAATTTTTCTTTGCTCACAGCGAAAACAATACATGGTTATAAAGAAATGAATTACGATGTCTGAAATGTAGATTGGTGAATTATAACTTGCTCCCCGCACGTTTGAATACCGAAATATCTACAGACACCAGCCAAACTTGTGTGCGGGCTACACTTCTGCAGGCACACTACTGGTTATATGAATTGCATTTAGTCAAATATTGTTATTACAGATCTGATCTAAAAACTTCAGTATTTATTCAGTTGTTTTTTTTAAACAGCAAAACTTTGAAATGCTTAACTAGGAAAATCGCTGATTTGTTACAAGTGCAAGTACGAACGAACGCTTTCCGACTGTATGTCAAACGGTGTAGAGACATGTAAGGGCGAACAGGACGCGTGCTTCCGAGAGGAGAGCGAAATCGCAAGGCGTCATGGTCCAAGAGTAGTGAGTGCGGGATGTGGACGCAGTTGGAGAAGCGCAAATGGTTGCGATGATCACACGGGAAAACTACGTTGTGTTCGATGGTGTAAACACAACTTTTGCAATGGAAAAAAAGTTAAACTATCAAAGATAAACGAGAAAATGCCACGTCAACAATACGTCGAAATGTACTAAATTACCTCAGCTCCCTATTCGTGCTTCTTATTTTAAATTTAAGGTGACAGAAATTCCAATAACCTATGGACACAGCCGTCTCCGGTCAAGTATAAACTATCTTATTGTGTAGTCAACGCTAAGAAATAGACATTGGTACACTCAATATACTGATGACGTAACAGTCTTTCCCAGTTTTCAAGTAGCGTAAATTTCCCATTTTCTTACGAAATTTCAAAAGAAAGCTTCTGTTGTCAACTGTGAAAACTTGGTACTTTTTCAAAATGTAATACATACATCTATAAATCTTAAAACATAAACTTAGGATATACTGATGACTTCGTATTGCTTGTTGACGAAGTGAAATATGCAAACGTTAAATTTTCACATTTATGACCATTGATAACAACCATTGGTATTATTATTTAACAGATTAAAAACTTTTCTGTTTGGTGATTTTACCCTGTTCTAATAAATGTTTACAACATTGGTGATTGATGACGTCATGGTAACCATAGTGAATCATGAAAATGCCACAACATATAATATTGTCAAAAAAGATGATGGTACATACACAGAAACTGTTCAGCAAAATAATAAAATTTCAGGCAAGATTGTTAATAGGTATTTTACCGTCAAAACAAGCAGTCCAATTTGCTATCTTCATTCTTTCTGACATTGGCAATAGTAATTTCCCATATTGCAACAAAAGAATCAAGCCAGCATAGCACTCATCATCCTAACATATAGAAAAAAGAACCATCACAAGGATATTAATACAACTACTTTCTACAGATTATTTGTGATGTAGTTCATATATCTCACAAGCAATTCCAGTTTGTACAAGTTTCTGGTAGTTACAAACACATATTCCCTAAAGATACTAGTTACAGCTACTTAACTAAACATGAGTACTTAATACAGCTAAACCTTAAGAGAAGGAGGTTTATTTTGAGTAATAGTATATGCTATAGTTGATGATAAGAAATGTCAGAATGATAAATCAAAAAATAGACTAAATGACTAAATGAATATTGTACAAAAGTTTTCCCAGTAGGATGGCAATGTTTGAAGACAAGGTTTGCAAGTAATTCCTACAAGTTATTAGGTATTTGCAACAGGTACTTGCAAGACACCTGCAACAGCAGAGTCAGCACTTGCAACAGATGCCTGCAACAGGCACTAGCGACAGATACCTGCAATATGTATTGGCAACAGGCCTGACTGGAAAGTTTGCATCGTGCACCAGAGATCTCGGGTGCACAAAAAATAGCAAAAACGATTTTGTAAATTTGATCTTGAGTTTGCACTGTACAAACTTTCCAGACTGGGCGACAGATGCCTGCAACAGGCACTAAATACAGATGCCTGCAACATACACTAGTGACAGGTGTCTGCAACAGGCACTAGAGACAGATGCCTGCAACATGCATTAGAGACAGATGCATGCAACAGGCACTAGCTACAGATGCCTGCAACAGGCACTAGCTACAGATGCCTACAACAGCACTTGCAATGAATACTTGCAACAGATACTTACAATAGTCATTTGCCACAGGTATTTAACAGAGAGAATGACAGAATTGTATAAGAAAAACACACTACAATTACCTGTATAAATAAAAAAAGAAACTAAAAAGATAATAAGCTAGTTTCACCCATCCTTCCTTCACACATCTAGACATTTCACTGCCATTCATAACTTCTGTAGGATCATACAGACCAGGTCTGCTCATCACAGGTCGATTAATGTACCTAAGTTAAAGAGGAAATTATTTCTGCAAAAATGCTGCACAAATGTTCTCTTTCATAGGGGGTAATTCCATCTCGTCAATAAACTGTAAAATCCCATAAATTTGTGGTGTATGCAAAATGCCTATGCTACATACAGAAACATTTCCAGTATATAAATAAATCTTGTTGTAATACAGTTTTGGAAGGACGAATATTTAAAGTAAATAAGCAAATTTTATTTTTTAGAATGATTGATTAGATATACAAACCTGTGAATATGGTAAGCTATCAATGGTGCATTCCACAGTATTGCTGTCCAATACAGGCCAATTACAAAAAGCAGACAAAGAAAGAGATGCAATCCATACTCAGGGAGCACTAACTAATAAGATAATTTAAAGTTTTATCACAAAAACGTTGAATCTAACCTGTCTTCTATACTGAAATTCATCTACTACTATTAACATTTGATTAAAAACTAAAAGTTAGTGTCCTATACTTACAGGATTCAAGCTATTGCATAGGTCAACAGGATTCTTGTAGTCTGTCTTCAAGTCATCAAAGGCTATGATCTACGTGAAAGCGAGGAAATAAAAGAGAAACGAATATAAATGACAAATTGTCATATTTGAGTTGGCAATCACTCAACAGATAATACACTATACATCTTAAATAATGCAGCAGTTATAAAATGAAATCAAAGGAAATAGTTTGTAGCCAGTTATTACTTACGTTCCATACAGCGAAGAAAATGAAAACAACACTGACCAAAACGGCAAACACAAATGTTGACAATTCAAACACCGCCATTTTGGAAAATTTCGAAACTTAATGTAAGTGCTATGTCGGATTTTGTCAGGTGGTGTTCGTTCTGAGAATGATAATTTTGTTGGATTAACCCTGGATTTACCTGGGATTACCAGAACAGCAAAAGTCAAAAGACTTTCCCAACAATAAGTGAGTAACAGTTGTCAATAAGTTGGATTTGAATTCTACAAGTCGTTAGCCATGTAGCGAAGCAATGACGTCACCGAGATGGGGTATTAGAGGGGGGTGGGTATGAGCTAACACAACTTTTCTCACAGAATTTGAGCAATTCCTCTGCTTTACAGGGAAGAGTTGTACGACTTGGGCAATTTAATGTGCGTTGCATTTATGCTTGCTAAAAGAACCTATTGAAAAATTTAAATGGGGAAGAACAACCCTATCCCCACTCCAGCCTCATTACATAAATATTCCGTCAGAAAGTATGAATTAATTTTGTAAAATATAGCGAGTAAAGACGTTAAGACAAACTATTCTTCAATTCGGGTAAAACCCTTTTATCAATGAATATTATACGTACAGTAATAATTACATACGTACAGTAATTATTACACACGTACAGTAATTATTACATACCTACAGTAATTATTACACACGTACAGTAATAATTACATACGTACAGTAATTATTACACACGTACAGTAATTATTACATACGTGCAGTAATTATTACACACGTACAGTAATTATTACACACGTGCAGTGATTATTACACACGTACAGTAATTATTACATACGTGCAGTAATTATTACACACGTACAGTAATTATTACACACGTACAGTAATTATTACATACGTGCAGTAATTATTACACACGTACAGTAATTATTACATACGTACAGTAATTATTACATACGTACAGTAATTATTACATACGTACAGTAATTATTACATACGTACAGTAATTATTACATACGTACAGTAATGTCAAATATTAAATTGTATAATTCTAACTGTACAATAGAACACCAAACAAATTGTTTATTGACGAATGCTCTTTTATCATTAAAAAAAAAACTTGATTTGTCATGCATGCATAATGTAATATTAAAGCAATCAAAATTTAACTATATACATATAATGTCGATGATACATTTCTTTTGAAGTTACTTCTATAGAAAGATAATTATTATGCTTGACTTGCAATTAAATCTCGCCCTTCAACATCATAACATTCATCATTTACTTGACTGACGACAAAACGTGAGCCATTGCCATCAATCGTTTCTACATCATTTGACACATTATTTACGATATTTGACGCGTGATTACTAACATTGTTTGACAAGTCATTACGAACGATGTTGCTCAAGTCATTCTTCACGATATTTAAAAAGTCATTACTCGTGATATCTGACACGTCATTTTTCATGTCATTCGACACGTCATTACTAACAACAATAGACACGCCATTGCTTACGCCATCTGACACGTCATTACTCAAGTCATTTGACACGTCATCATTCACGATAATAGACACGTGATTACTAACGTCACTACTCACGATCTTTGACGTATCTTCAACAGTGTCGTTTCTCCTAACTCCATCTTTTTGTTTTCCTAATTTCTTATTTCTCTCTAGATATTGATAGATATCAACCAGAAGCGATGTCTGCGTTTCTTCCATTCCCTATAAAGCATTGACCGTTCAAAACAAGCACGGCAGTAAATTCTTAGAAAATGCAATCAATACAGACCTGTTCTTTTTTCAAATCCTTATCGAGATCGATTCTAACAATGCTTTCGTTGATTTTAACAGCTAAAGTAAGAGCCATCAATCCTCCAACAAAAAGATCGTTCTCACGAAGATCCAATCTTAATAAGGACTTAGTATCAGCCACATACTCTGCAAGAGCCACAGCTCCTGTATGTAAAAATCATTAAAACAGTTAAGCATATTGGTTAAATATATAGCAGTAACATGTTTTAATATTTTAGTTTTTTAACTTAAAATTGAATTTTAACATGAAATGTGCATTCGGACAAATCTTTTTGCACTTTCAAAGTGAAAATTAAGTAAATGATTCTATAATTATCAACAATTTACTAAGCTACAGTTAATTACAATGTGAAAAAAGTGAAATATTCCATATATCCAAACAATTAAATAGAGTCGACTACCTTCTGCAGTGATCTTTGTGTTCAAGAGTCCAAGTCTTAAAAGAGTTTTGTTTTTGAGCAAACCAAGTTGTAAGTTACGAACGCCATCATTTCCCAATCTGTTATGACCAATATTTAATGTTTGGATGCTGCTGTTTAATGACTAGAAAGAAGAAAGCAAAAATAAAAGAAATGTATCAATTTAATCTACGAAACGAACGACAAGAATTTAACTAACGAGAAGGTTTGCCAAAGGTACCATTCCAAGACGAGATATCTGATTATTCCAAAGAATAAGTGTTTTTAAACCATTGGATTGTTGCTTGCTCAAACCATCAGCAAGATTTTGGACTCCTTGATCCTATGAAAAAATAACAAAAGCACCATACTCCATTATTGCTAAACTTTATTTTTCCACATCAACACACATTCATCTATGTTTATATGAAAACTATATTTCTTTATATTAATATTATATTCCAATATATCAACATTATATTCCTTTATCCTAGCTCTATCCTCCATATCAAAACTATATTCCTTTATCCTAGCTCTATCCTCCATATTAACACTATATTCCTTTATCCTAGCTCTATCCTCCATATCAACATTATATTCCTTTATCCTAGTTCTATCGTCCATATCAACACTATATTCCTTTATCCTAGCTCTATCCTCCATATCAACACTATATTCCTTTATCCTAGCTCTATCCTCCATATCAACACTATATTCCTTTATCCTAGCTCTATCCTCCATATCAACACTATATTCCTTTATCCTAGCTCTATCCTCCATATTAACACTATACTCCTTTATCCTAGCTCTATCCTCCATATCAACACTATGTTCCTTTATCCTAGCTCTATCCTCCATATCAACACTATATCCCTTTATCCTAGCTCTATCCTCCATATCAACACTATATTCCCATACAACATCTCATTCTTCTATAGAAACACAACACTACAGGGTGTATAAAAATGTATACTGTAAAATAAGGTTCTCTGGTAATGAGAAAAAACGTTTCTGGCAGAGTGGCCATTAAATTTTTTGAAAATGTATGTTTTTTTTACAACTATGAGAACAATTGTTAAAAGTCCTTCAAACAGGCCATGCACACAAAAATTAGTCAAGCAAAAAATATTTTAAATAATTACTCAAAATATGGAGTTTGTTGCACAAGGTATAACAATTTCAAAGATCTTTAAAACTTGGATTTTCACCCTTTTGTCCATTTCAAACCCGGTTTATTTATCAGATGATTTCAAATTAACTTTGAACATTATTGGATGTTAGTTTGCACAAATTACAGTAATTGCAGTATTCCTTAAGAATGTATTTGTGTACAAACATCGTTTATAAACATTGCTCTAGATCAACACAATATCCATCATTGCAGCACCATAATTCTTTACTGTAAATTTATACTTTTAAACTAAAACATTAACTATCTCTTTCTTACCTGTACTATGTTATTTCTAAGGTCCAAGAGTTGGATGGTGATATTCAGTTGCAACATAGATGAGAGTGTGCTGGCATCGGATGGAACAAGATAATTATCTCCTAAATATAATTCCCTGATGGACTCATTCAACTTGATTCCAGCACCTAAATACAATAAAAATAAACTTGTTCATGTTTGAAGAAATTCATCAACATAGTTTGAATAGGATTCAAAACAAAACTTTTGCAAGACAATAAATTATATTGTGTTGTTTTAAAAGGTCATAAATTTTCATGGTGGTCAATCGTATTCAACTCTTTTTCCATTTAACAAATTTATAATCATAATACTTGAATACAGTTTTATTTTAAAATGAATAGTTTTAGTCAGGGAGTATCGTTAAATGTTTTAAGATTTTAATCATCCAAGTAAGCGCTGTTTTGAGCAGTCTTCTAACAGTTACACTAACACGGAAAATCTTCATGTAAATACATGTATAGTTTAATTTTGGAAAACATAAAACCTTACATAAAATAAGCAATAATTTTCCTGATAGGTTGTTGCCCTCCAGATGAAGTACTTTTAATGTTGCACTCAGTTTGATTGCACGAGCCATGAATGCTGAGCAAGGATCATTTAAGCAGCAATGTCGAAGATCAACAAATTCAATAAATTTGCACTATAAAATGAGAGAATAATAAGACAATGATAGAACAAAGGAAAAACAATAAGAGAACAATAAAAACAATAAGATAACAATAAAAAACAATAAGATAACAATAAAAACAATAAGAGAACAATAAAAAACAATAAGAGAACAATAAAAAAACAAGATAACAATAAAAAACAATAAGAGAACAATAAAAAAACAATAAGAGAACAATAAAAACAATAAGAGAACAATAAAAAACAATAAGAGAACAATAAAAACAATAAGAGAACAATAAAAAAACAATAAGAGAACAATAAAAACAATAAGAGAACAATAAAAACAATAAGAGAACAAAAAAAAACAATAAGAGAACAATAAAAAACAATAAGAGAACAATAAAAAATAAGAGAACAATAAAAAACAATAAGAGAACAATAAAAACCAATAAGAGAATAAAACAATAAGAGAACAATAAAAAACAATAAGAGAACAATAAAAAAACAATAAGAGAACAATAAAAACCAATAAGAGAACAATACAAAACAATAACATAACAAAGGAAAACCATAGAAAAAAAGGAAAGACAACAATCAAACAAAGGGAAAACAGCAATAGAAAGAAAAACCAAACAAGAACAAAAAACAATGAGATACCAAGAACAATGGAAAAGGAGTATGTAAGTACGTATAGATAATACATTGGAAAAATGTACAGTAAGTAATGATTAGCATCACAAGTAATTTTTGAAAACTGTTTTAATGTAATATATTTTTCAAAAATCATGAGCAATGTTAATCATTAATCATAGAACTTTCCACAAATTTTTACAACATGATAATTTTCTATATTAATAAAGGAGGCTCATTCTTGCCAAGTCCTAAGCAAACTAGCAATGTATTTTTTGCTTTACATATCACTAAGTTAATTGTGGATTGACTTTTGTTTGCAACCTGCAACTTTAATTTCTAAAAAATAATACTGCACTCACCTTAACCGATCACAGTACAGAATTGACATAATTATGTGACAGAATTAAACAATCCGAACAAAGTTTTATCATAAGAAAAAACTTTTTTATCTACTGTGTTTTATTTCCTTACTTTTCGAATCATTTGGCAAAATGTTTGCCATCCTCTTGTCTTTATTTTAGGATTATGTCCAACAAACAGATGAAATGCCGATTGATAAAACTCTATCATCTCAATAATAGCAATGACACCCTAAAATGCCAAACAATATTCCTTTCATCAAAAAATCATTAAAAACTATGTTCATTACTTTATCTTTCAATGTGACATATCACAAATGCCATGTTTATCCCACTTCTAGTCAAAATAGATTAAAACAGTCACAAAACAAGAATTTTCTATGAATTTATTGACTTGGTGGTTTTTATGGGAATATATTTTCACATGGTTGCCAAAATGACCCAGAAGCTAGAGGCCAAGGAATATTGCTCAGAGAGAGATAGTGAAATACGAACTGATCAAATCAATAAATAACTTGTTTTTTTTTATATTCTAGTTCTTTCTGCTTCTCTAATGGGAGGTATGACATAATTGCTCATATGGCCTCATTAGCCAACCAAATTGCAGAAATAACATTGGCTTGCAAATAACTTATAAAATAGCAGTAACCAAGAGATGATTGCTATCAAATAATTTTACACAGTTTAAACACTGTAAACAACTGACCTCATCTTCTAGGCTTGTATTTTCAATAATCAATGTGTGTACTCGAACCCTCCTGAAAATTTCCTCCAAAGATTCACAGCTTTTCAAATCTAATTTGATGCCTGTTTCAATAGAAGACAAACTCATTGCAGCATTAAACCTTGTTGCAGTGATAAAAACATGCATTACCTTTTAAATCTAACATGTCGATTCTTTCCTCAAACACATCATGTTCCTAACAATACAATCAAAAAACATTTTCACCAAAACAAGTTTTAATAGAAATTAGTTATTTTTGACTATTTTATGAATTTTTTGAGAAAAATCTTATGTTTTCTTTGAGAAAAATCAAAGTATCATTGTAATATTTAAATTGACCTTCAATTGTTTCAAGATCCTATCAATGGGTTTTACTTTCAGATGAGCACATATATTCATGTAAGCTTTGATCACTTCTCTTGATGTTGTATTGCCAACTAAATTATACACAAAGATAGCACAAATACGTTAACTGATAACAACTGGTCAATACCTGCCACTGAGGTTACAATTTTTACAAACTGGACTAGGATTAAACAATTACTTTTGAATGACTGGCAATATTTTATACTGATTGTAATGTTTATAGATATGGAAACAAATTTTAATTAATTTTTAACAGTAAATGTTGCGCTGTTGACGGTCAGTTTAATAAAAAAATCTACTATAAAATATTCACATTCAAGGGCATGCCAATTACATGTTTTCCTTTGTGCATTTTTTACCATTTTTCCATGGATTTTCTGGTTCCACTGACTTCGATACAATATGAGCATCGTCAGGAAATGAAACCTTTCGCTTTTTCGTCTTTATATTGGCCTGCTTAGTTGTAGACAGGGTACTGTCCGTACTGAATGCATCTTCGTTCTCTTCCCTGCTTCCCGAACAATTTTCCTCGTTTATATCCATGAAAAGTGTTCATCCCATCTTCATACGTTCATGCTGTATTGTTTGTTCCATTTTGAAGCAGCGTTGATTGCCTTCTCAGACACAATAATTAAAAAAAAGCAATTTCGTCACTCTCTCCTCTATTCACACTTCGAAAGTGACTTCGTACTCGGCAGGGGGGAGGATTGATGAAAAAAAGAAAATCCTACCATGTGATTGTTGCAAGCAGCAGCAGGCAACAAGTTCATTATTTTTTTTGCCAGTTTATCAAATATCTGTTTTAATATAAAGATTAATTTTTTTGAAATTGCGCACGCTTCTTGTGTAAAATTATTTCAATGAAAGTACAATATAGACAATAGTCTTTCAAGATGAACAATGTTAACAAAAATTTTCTCCAGTCCAAACACTGTGAGGTAGCCTGGTAACTAATCGCCATATTGTTTCGCAATTTTATAACAATATCAACATTGAGTTTTATTAAGCGTATATACTGTGGTATATAAATGTTTTATAAACTTAATTCACTCACTGGTCGCTTACGTGTTGACGAACCTTTTACTGCTTATCAGCCGCAGGTATGATAGATCTTACTGCTTGAATGGACAATGAAATTTTTGAAATAATATAAAATAAAGTTATCTTCCTATCTTTTAACTTCACACCAGGCATTAACGGAACTTAAACAAGACATTCCTCGTCCAGTCATGGCTTCTTCTGCCTCGACGGGAACTTTTTCGATCGTCAATCGAGCAAGTAACATTTTACAGAATCAAAAATTCTTCCAGGTATTAAATTAGCAAATAATGTAATGACAATCACGATTTAATAAGGGAAAGTACACGGATACTTTGACATCTTTCTTTCCAGGGGGGTGCTTTGCCTGTGTATCTACTAGGTGGTTCTCGAGATAAGATGGTGTATAATGTTGCTATGGGTTTATCTGTCATTGGTATTGGCATAACCCTAGGTACCATATATGGAATGGCCACTGGAAAACTAAAAAAATCTTCTTGATGTCCTAACTAAATGACATTGATTTTGGAGAGTTTTGAATGATGAAGTTAAGAAATTCATATTTTGTATTTATTCAATAGTAATTGTATGAGTATTTTCCCGGTTGATTGTAATTCTTCACTTTCAATCAATGTTGCTTTTGAGACATTGATGACTTATGTATTATATAAATTTATTTCTTTGCATTTCTTTGTGGTAATGGTGGAGGTGGTTTTTGCTTGTCTGGTTGCTCGCCCTCTTCATTATCATAATAGTAGTAATCATTTTCATCATAATAGGCTTCGCCATAATATTCATCGTCATAGTAATCACCATAATAGTAGTCACCTTCACCTCCATAATAGTTGTAATAATCATCATTTTCTCTGGTTCTTGACTTTGGTTTTTTCTTCTTTTTTTGGCAACCACAACAACAACATTCTATGACCAGAAGTTTTACCAAATCCAAGATTGTAAGTTTCCGTTTGCGACGCATCTCAGTCAAACATCTTTGATCAATGACGTCTTTCTAATTAGATGATCTAATCAAGCTAATGAAGATTTGCTTAATTAAGTAAATAATTTATAAGCAAAAAAGAATGATAATTGATGCGATGTAGCTAATGCACAAAGACACTTGCAAGTTAACAAACGAAACGAGCTAAGTTGATCGAAATGAACTTTTTCCACGTAGGATAAGATAATTTATGACTAAAGTCGCAGCAGTAATGGCAATTTCCAGAAAAACACACGACTACTTTTAACAGACACGAACAAATGTTTTTTTTCCGAACGATATCCACAAATCACTGTAAAAGTATTCACACAATCTGTTGTCTAAATCATCTTGAATATCAAGAAAACAAGATGTCTATATTCGGAATCTGTTTTATTTTGTTTTACTGTAAAAGTATAAAAAACATCAGTTGATACTTTTAAGTTCTTGTAGAAAATGGTTTAGCGAGAGATGGATCACGACAGGAATGGCTGCTAGAATCTTTTCAAAGCCAAAGCTATGTACAAATAAGATCATTTATCTTTTTCCGAGATCAGAGGATCTTTACCACTTTCCGTAACGTTTACACCAACACGATTGCCATCACTGAACATTCGTTTAAGTGACTTTGAAATTGACAAATTTCATATCTTTCAAGGAATCTTCAAACCAATTATCAATTGGTTGAGATCCCTGACGAGACGAGGTAGACAAAAATATTAATCTAGTATGTTCTTGCAATATCAAATCGTCTTTTCTATTCATCAGTCTTATTCTTGTCCAATCATCCGTCTTTTTCTTGTCCAATCAACAGTCTTATTCTTGTCCAATCAACAGTCTTGTTCTTGTCCATTCATCAGTCTTATTCTTGTCCATTCATCAGTGTTATTCTTGTCCATTCATCAGTCTTATTCTTGTCCAATCAACAGTCTTATTCTTGTCCATTCATCAGTCTTATTCTTGTCCAGTCATCAGTCTTATTCTGGTCCAATCATCAGTCTTATTCTTGTCCAATCAACACTCTTATTCTTGTTCATTCATCAGTCTTATTCTTGTCCATTATCAGTCTTATTCTTGGCCAATCAACAGTCTTATTCTTGTCCATTCATCAGTCTTATTCTTGTCCAGTCATCTGTCTTATTCTTGTCCATTCATCAGTCTAGTTCATTTTTATAGTCTTGTCCATTAATCAGTTTTGTTCTATCATCATTCTTCTTGTCTATTCAGCAGTATTTTAAGAAAACTACATAGTAATGTTTGACAAATATTGCGTTTCAATCGAGATCTCTTTCTCTTGCTTAATCCATTGGGAATCAATGTTATATCTTATCAGACAGTCACTTATATGACAATGAATAAAAACACACATTGTCATTCTTCGTTGGAAAGATATGAAATAAAATAAAACATAAAACTTTCAAACCATAAATGAACTCCGTCATCTTTCCAGTCTTACAGACTTACATGATCTTGAAGAATTAAGATCATTTTAATAATGTTCCCGTCTTTCTGAAAACTGAGTGGAAACCATTGAATTGAATATAACTGGAATGCTACTTCCGCCAAAATTTGAAGCCAGAAATTCAACTAGTCCCAATCTTTCGACGTGCAACTAAAACAAAATTCATGTTGAACACGCGTGTCTAGAGTTTATGTTTGGCTTCTACAAAAATATTTTTACGGTAAAGTAAGCGTTTAGTTATAAATTCACTTCAATGGTGACGTTTTACGGCTAAATGTCAAATAAATACCACAGAATCATTCGTACTTTTCTAATTGCATCCAGTCTATATCGCGTAAGTACGCGTGAGATTTGACTGCTTGCACACCATCCAATGAGCTTCCTGTGAAAAACAAACAGAAAGGTCAACCATTATTATAAATTATGGATAATGATGTGAGCAAAACTAACAAATGAAAACTATACAGTCTCACCTAATCTCTCGCGTGGATTATGACATATTAGCTGGAAGAGAGAAAGATTGATAAGCCTTGGGCTTAGTTTCAAGCATCTACACAAGTCTTGCTACACTTTGGTACAATCACCTGCAGGTTGCACAAAAACCTGGTAATATCTTATAGAATGTAAAAAGCTACTATTCAAATTGGGCAATCAATAGAATGTAACGTTAATAAAAAGATAACAAAGTTAACATAACATTGTAATACGTTCGAAAAAGTGGCCATCCAGTAACGTCATCCGGGATTCTTGCAATCAATCATTACTCAATCTATGATAACATACCCCAGATAGAAATGATCTGGCTTCAGGCGATATATCTTGAGAAGCAGGAAATGCGAGAGGTGAATGTGGATATACACCCCAAGGTTGAGTTGATGACAGCACCTTGGTACACAAATATTCGTTCAATGCATAAAAAATACGATAAAAATAATCAATATCACATGAAGTACCTGCCCAGTGATGAGCTCATAACTAAGTACACCAAGACTCCACCAGTCTGCCGCCGTAGTAATTTTCTCACCAACACAAACCTCTGCAATATGAGGACAAGTGACACACTAAAGCTAAACATATCCATTAAACTCCCAATACATCCTCTGGTATCAAGACTTACCAGGGGCACAGTAAAGACGAGCTACTGCTTCAGGATCGACCGAATTATCGACCTCTTCCCAGACCCCAAAATACGATAACTTAACATGTCCACTTTCATCCAGTAACACATTACATGGCTTTAAATCCCTTTAAGGTTACAAAGAAGAAGGAAAGAATCGTGACAAGGAAACAAACAAAAAATACAACATTGTTCATTCTTAGTTACTTCAGGATTATTCCAAGCGAGTGTAAGCTATCTATGGCAAGAATTAACTCCGCAATCCACAGTCGTACATGTCTATTTCCAATAATATTTATGTGACATTGATCTATAAAACGAGCCACGTCGTCCTGGGAACTATTGGATGTCACGTGATGCAAGTCTGAAGTCCCGAGAGAGTAGACATTTTCTTGTGAATTTTCAAGACACGTCACATGAGACCAAAGATTGCCTCCACTGGCGTACTCAAGAAGGAGGAAAATTTTATCACTCGTCTCAAAATGACAATGTAAATGCACCATCCGTTTCAATTTTGCCTGAAAAAAGAGTTGCCTTTTAACACTCACAGTGAAATCTTCCAAAATTTTATTATGATGACTGCGATAACTACGTTCATTAGCTGCGCTTACATATTTCCTTGAAAAACTTCTATTCATCTTCTCTTGATTGTCTTGTTTATAAGCGCGGTGGATTGCATTTGTTTTATGTAACGCCTGAAAACCAAAACCCCATAAAATTGTAGTTAACGCAAACGAATTTCTACAAAAACATATTTTTCCTAAAGAAAGTTTCCCAGCATGCATATCAAATCAAATAACTATACTTGCAATCGCAACTTTCGCTCTGAAAGAAGCTTTTTTCTTTTCAAACTTATTAACATTTAGATATAAAATAAAACAGAATCCAAAAAAGGGCATCTTGTAAACTTAAACTCAAGTTAGCTATCAAACAAGGAAATTAAAAGTGCAATATTTCTGATGTTGGTTTTGAATTAAAACCGAAATATCACACCTTCAATGGTCTTGTTTGATAACTTTAATTTAAGTTTACCAGATGTCCTTTTTCAGATTATGTTTTATTTTACACCTAATGAAATTGTCGTCAGGCCAAGGATTATCAACATTTTTTAGGTATTATAAAACTCTACATTATGCTTGTATTCTAAAAGCTCGCTCATACCAACTGAGTGAGACATAAAAATTACGCTCTCTCTAATCATTTCTTTAAGTAATCAAGTAATCAGTGTGGAGAGAAAAGGCCGTCATCAAATAATTATGAGGTGATTTTGAAGCCGCACTCAGTGAGTGTTAGTGAGCTTTTAGTTTACCGAGGTAATCTCTCAACTTTCATAAACACCTTAACGACATAAACTTCTTCAAATCCCTCGCATTGTGCCAACATATTCTACAAAAAAAAAGAAGTTACCGTTTCTTTTTCAGAAAGATTAAAACACAGCGACACTATTTTATGTTTTTATCCATTAAAACTTACGTTTGATATGACACCAATTACTTTAATATGGGACAAATCAAGCTTTGAATATTTAACATCAACAAAACCATTAAATTCATGATTGAGTGACAATGCAGGCGTAATTGAAGGCGTCATGTCTCCAATATTATCCTGGTCGTGTTCCTGTTTCAAATATGTATTGTATAAAAATTCTGCTTTTACTAAATATTGAGCCGTTTTCCTGCGAACTGCTTCTCGTCGCTTAACATCACCATCAACTGCAAAAGTCAATAGTAAAAGTTAAAGTGCTATTGAAACAATGGTAAAAAAATAATGAATAGCGAAAGTAAAGATAACATTAAAATAAGACAACAATATAGTTAATAACCAGGACAATCAGACAATTTTAAATAAAACAAAATAAAACAGATTTCGAAAACAGACATCTCGTTTTCTTGATATTCAAGATGATACAAGAGTTTAGACAACAGATTGTGCAATATTTCGCCACTATTCCAAAGACATCATCAGACTAATAGTTTACAAAGCAAGCTGTGAAACTTTTATTTAATTATTTACAGCTTGCTTTGTAAACTAATAGTCTGATAATGGCATAGCTAATTAAATTTCAAAACTTTCGTTTCACTGACACTTTAAGTAAATCTCATAATTTGAATCTATTCAATCACTTACGTTGAACGCCTTTGAGTAAAATACCAACACATAATTTGTACTTCAAAAAAGCCTTTTCGTACATCTCATTTGCCTCGCAGTACAACGCTTCTTGCATGATTTGAGCAGCATTGTAAAGATAATCCTTCTTTTTTGGATCAATCCAGGACATCGCAACGTTTGACAGTTTTCTACCAATAACTTTTCGCGCGGCAGTGTGAGAAACATCTTGCAAATGTTGGTCAATAGGACCACTCAAATTGTCCTTTTCAATATCGTCTATCGTCTCCTGATTAGTGCCAGTCTTTTCAGTGTGGACCTGATCGTTCGTGTCGTTATACTCATTATCGTCCGGTAATGATAGACGATTGTCATCATTTTTATCGACAGATAAATCAAGTGATTTGTCCTTATCATCAGAATCATTTGAAGGTAATTCATTCGATAAGCGTTTTTCATCAACGGTGATAGACGAAACCTCACGATTATTGTTCGAGCCAATGACCTCGACAAATACATCGTCGTTTTCATTTTCTAGCAGCGTAGGTAATATATCCAAATTTTCATCATCATCAACAAGTTCCCAGTCCTCATGATCTTTGAACGAGCAGGAAGATTGGGATGCTAATGTTTCTATATCATCACCTTCACTACACAAGGAAATCGCATTTGACAACCATTTCTTATCATCATCAGACAAACTGGTATTTAAATGGAAAATATCTTCTCTTTGTTCATTGTCCGATCCTTCTCTGTCACTTGAGTACACCTGTGGAGTCCATTCTTGAGCATCAATGACCTCGTTAGTTTGTTCAGAATCACAAGACTTACTAGACAACGATGGTTTATGTTCCACGCCATCCTAGGAGAAAAATCACATATTCATTAACAATTTCAAATTTGCTCTTAAAAATAAATATCTTTTTCACACTAGAATATAGTGTGAGAATTAAATACAGTCAAATTGGACAGAGATTTGTGCTTAGATTAGTGGCATAACCAACTCCTTTCTTGGGTAGCTATTAACAACAGCTATACATTGCTAAAACTTCGACTAGTGTGCTAATCTACACACAGCCAAATAAAAGTTCATTATGACAGTAGTTGTAAAATATTAACAATAAAACGTGTGCATTGATTAATTAATAGCTGAGTTTGCATTAATAGGTGCAAACCGATCTGAGCTCAATCGATTAAATCAATTAAAGAAAATTTGCAAATCAATCATCAATACAAGTTAGAGGAAAAATTAAAACAATTGTTTTTCATTTGTCTGTTTTGCATTATTGTTATTTTATAAAAGAAATAAAAGATTTTTTGTGATTGCACTGGCTTATGCAAAACCTCAGAGACATTTGTGTGGATTATCAAGCCTCTAACCAAAGGTCTCCTTGATTTTCATAAGACTGTGCAATCACAGTAAACATAACTTTCATTGTTAAAATAATGAATTGATTGGATGATTTAAATTCAATCTATTTAAAAGGTCTTTTGTATTGATGAACAAAAAAGAATTTACCTCAAAAAACTTAATGAATGGTTCACTGGTGTAAAGATATGACATGTTTCCAGCAAATAAAAGCATTGACATTGTCTGCTTCTGTCTTTCTTCTATCACACCATCATCAAATCGATCTTAAAATATTTGATACAATGTATAATTATAAAATGTAATATTGTATATAGCATCCAACAAAGTAGAAGACACAATTAAAGTTATCACTGAGTTTTTAAAAGCTTACCAAAATAATGCCCTTTTGCAAACCGTGGAAACTTGTTTTACCCACATTTCTCTTTTCAGTAAATGATTCGAGCTCCTTGTATAGTGTTCAATTTCACTGTAACGCTTTAAACACAATAACCTAATAAAAATGAGAAAAAAATGAAAACAAATACTTTCAAATTGAAAGATCTCTGTTGGTTTGTGTACCTCTGATACATCATCTGGGCAACCTTTAGGATATATCTAAAGATTTATTGAGAAAAAGCACAATACATAAAAATAAAATTTCTGGACACAATAATGGCTATTGTATCCAGGGGCATGACTGTGGGAAGGGTTCGGTAGTCTGTGGGAAACCCTTTTTTTGTATTTGTAGGAAAAATAGAATTGTTAGTCATCATAGATTGGGAAGATTTACTTCATAAAGATGTTTTGAATTTAATTACAGTGGCTACTACTTAATTAGTCTAAACCTGGAATTCCTGCCATAAAAATGTATTTACTTCACAATAGTCAAATATAATCCTTGAACTTCACACACTTATAAATGTAAATTGATTTTTTTAAAATAATATATATAACATGCAATATAGCAACCAATTAATTAACTGGCTTTCATAAAATCAAAATGTTTCATTTATCAATACCTTGGAAGAAATTCGATAAACTGTGTAGCCTGCATGTGTTTTTTGAGGATTGGAAACGTCATATTCCCGTACCCAGCAGTCTTCTTTATTCATTGCAGGAGACGTGGCTAGGTTTTCCAACAGAAATAATTTTCTCTCAAGAAAATACGATTTATCCTGTCGCAACCATGTTACATTTGCTATGTCAAATTCGGTGATGATATTTGTTGAATTCTGGTCTTTTCATCGATATTATTCTATGATTCACAACGTTGGCAAGATCCTTATGAAATCCTCTACAAAAGGAAGTAGATATTAAAATAAAGCTGACCTCTGTCTAACGAACCCTATCTTGCATACAAATATACAAACTATTTTTGATTTCTCCTGGTTTATATGACCTTCATGACTAGTTTCCAGTCTTCCTCATGATAACACAACATATGTATATGGCGAATTTTTTACTGGGGAAAATCAGAGCCCTCTATAGAATAATAATTATAGAGGGCTCTGGGGAAAATATGTAAAAAAATTTATTTTATATTTTAGAGTTTTTTTAATTCAGAAAGCCAGGACGCTCAAAAAGTTGACACACCGGCGGTTGCGAGTGTTTTCTTAGCTTAAATCATTTTTTAGGAACATGAATGTAGCGGGGTATGTAAAATTAGACATGTATTTTAGCGAGAAATTCAAAGAGAAAGTAAGTTTTGTTCAATTTTCACAACATCTTTTGTAAATTATTGTATTGGAGAACAGCACGAACAAGGAGACCATCCTCCTCCCACCCACTGGATTCTTTTGTTTATTTTGAATACATAAAGTACAAATTGCGATTTTCATGCAAGCGTCTATCCAATACCACTTTTTAGCCAGACTTCAACGTTAACGATGATCATTGATCAAATAAGGTGCAAGTACGTATATGGAAACGTTTCTGGGATAGTACACAGATCTTTAACACAAGTGACTCACTAAAACTGTGTCACTGAGTTTTACAATGGTTTTATCAGTGTTGCCAGATGAAATTTTAAAATATTCATGCTCGCTTGCGTCAAAAGTTCACAAAAATGGCAAAAGTTCATATTACAGCTGATTTTTAAGATCGGAAGTTAAAGGATTAACTCGGAAATTTTCAGAAACTCTCGGAAGTATCCGGAAAACATCGGATTATCTTAAAATCGTCGAGCTATGAAGATTTTCTTTTCATTGAACTATGATTTATCAATACATTCTTTACGAAAATGATGAAAATACAAAAATGCATAATATTTAGAAAAGTTCACAAAAAGTTCACAAACTTTTAATGTTCATGAAATGTTCATGAAGAGAGCAAAAAGTTCACAAATCTGTGAACTTTGTTCACGATCTGGCAACACTGGGTTTTACGATGACTGCTAAATGCTATTCCACTCAGTGCTCAGTCCCAGTGTTCACCATTGTTAACTCATCTTTTAGCGGCCAGCTTATGTACACTCTGCGTACCGACTTTTTAAATTAGTTCACAAACTTTGATTTTTTATTCTTTTCAGTCTTTTGAGTATTGATCAGTATTGATCCAGTTAAAAATTGTTCTAGATGTTCCAGATTTTGCGTTCTACGAGAATGAACCATTTATAAGCAAACGATCCAGGTGGCATGAATAACCATAATTTATGCACTCAGTTTCTTTTCTTGTAACTTATGGAAAAATTAAAATCAGTGTTACAGTGTTCAGTGTCTGCCTGCCAGGGTAATGGTATAGTCAGACATAAAACAATATTTGTAAAAGTTGTTTTGTACTTTACTACATTCAATTTTGCAATGGCGATCAAATCTCAATACTCCGGCGATTACCGACCATATCCGAAAACCTCCGTACGTAAGGAACAAGTACACAAGTTCAAAAACTTTCTAAAATTTTATGTGGCAAAAATACCGTCAAAAATGGCACGGATTCGATTGATCACCTTTGATGCAACCAATACTTTATTTCGAGTTCGTGGGAGCGTTGGTGAAATCTATTGTCAAGTTGCTTTAAAATATGGCATCAAAATGGATGCCAAGGTGGTTGATGAGTGTTTCAAGGAAGCATTCAAACGATACAATGACGAATTTCCCAACTTTGGAGCAAAGGCTGGTTTGTCATCCCAAAAATGGTGGCAAGATGTCATTGGATGTTCCTTGAATCAACTAATTCCAACTGAAACTCTTGAAAACATGTCATCGTATTTATATGCAGAGTTTATAAATAAAGGTAACTGGGAGATATACAAAGATACTGTTCCAGTGCTGAAATTTTTTCAAAACAGGAACATTAAACTTGGTGTTGTGTCCAATTTTGATGAAAGACTTTCATTGATAATGAGAAATTTAGACTTAGATAAATATTTCGATTTCATATTACCATCAAGACAAACTAAATGGTACAAACCAATGAAACAAATTTTTAACCATGCTGCATTGATGGTTGATAAATGTCCACCTAGTCAAGTTATTCATGTCGGTGATAATTTTGAATTGGATTATCTTGCTGCATTGCATGCTGGGTTGGATGGTTATCTGTTGCTACGGCAACCCACCAATGACAAAATTGACCAACTTTTATCCAAGAAAGTTCCACGCCATAAAATCATCCATAGTTTAAAAGAACTTACTTGTTTACTTTAGCAGTGAGTGAAATTATGGCATATGTGAATACTCCAAAATTACTCTTGTGGTACTAACTAATATTGATTGTCTTAGGTGATTATTAGACTTGTACGTAACAACATTGAAACAGTGATTTCTAGTACTAAATCCAAAGTCTAATAGATTTTAAATTTCAATGTAGTCAAGATGCATGGGGCTAGTATAGTTTACCATTATATGGATAGTGAGGACTGCATATTATATGGCGTTCATTTCTAATAAAAATATGAACCAAAGTACTCAATTAAAGGTATCACATCTATTTGAAACATTAACTAGTAAATTATACTAATTTATTTGATCATGCGCTTGCATATTGGAATTATTAGTAGAAACTTAAAATCAATTGGTTTTATAGTACAATGTGCCATCTACAAGGCAGACTAAAGATCTCAGATACTTCCATCGATTTCTTCGCCTGGTTTTACATACAGATCATCATCGCTTATTAGCGCCTGAAAAAGCTGCAAAGTTTGGGGCAAACAGTAGCTTCTTATTAAATGATGACAAGCATAATTCCTCACGTCAGTTATCTCAAAGATGTTTGCCAAAAAAAGATGACCTTTGCTGGACCGCCATCCACATCAATAAAAACGTATCGAAACTTCGTGTATACTTGCCTCAAAATTAGATTACTCCGAAAATATGGACATAAAATATAATTTAGTAAAACACATTAATTCTCTCAAAAATATAATTAATTTTAAAAATTCTCTTATAATAAAAAGACCTATTTACGTAATAACATATAAACTCTACCGTTCCATGTATAAAGAAAATTTCCATTTTTGAAGCAAGTCACTTGCGCGGCAATTCACGGCAATTATTTGACGATCTGAACCGTCATTCTTCAGACACAAACCAGTTGATTTGTGGCGTAAAGTCATGTCAGCAAAATGCTCAAAAAACTGCAAAGAAGACGCTTGCTTTTAGAATAAGCACGAAGAATAAGAAGCACAATTCCCTATCATGTAGTATTATATATACCTGAGCACCATCTTCTTCACAAACGTTCATAGTCACTTTGTTTTCGGGAGTTAAAACAGTTAGGCACAAATCGCCATGTTTTATTTGGTGATGGATGGTGAAAGACCATTCCTAAGAGTATGAGATGTAAGTTTCATTTCTATTGTATAGAAGGACCAAGAGCATAAAAACCGCTTGTTTCCAGTATAAAACAATGCAATCTTAAAATTTACCTGATTGCCAGACAAACTGTGACATTTGTGAGCATGAACTGTTCCCCCAGCAACATTTCCCATTGTATCAAGACACATGTAGCCTTGCTTTAATTCTCCAAATGCAATATCTTTATCATCTGGAATGCTGAATACAAAACATTATTCAACCAGAGCACTTTACAGACAAGTGTGACGACCATAACCACTTGACAGGAATGACTGAAGGGCCCCAGATGATTATATGAGGTTTTCAAAATGAAACATGAATGAACGCACAATAGGCCTAGTAAACAATCATCATCGACAAATATAATAGTGAAATCTCAGCCAAGACTTACCTCAGTTCAGGATAAACATTTTCTAAGTACCACTTAAAAGACTTGCATTTCAATTTTTTCCGCAGTTCAATTCGAGACTGTATACTAATAAAAAAATCATAAAAAGTTGATATTATTTGTACATGTAATACTTTAAGTTGACACTTTTTAATTTGCAGTTAAAAGTTCATCTCTTACTTGCCATAGTAGTGTTGTTTTGAGCCCCTGTGAGCAGCAAAAAAATATTTCTTATAATCATCCATCCACACTTCTGCAGTCCTCCTTGTGTTTCTGAAAACGCAAGAACTTAGTTGATTGACTGGGTTAGTTCAGAAACAATGGTGTTCTCTGTTTGAACAATGAAAATTGGAGATGAAAGCAAAAAGGAAGAGAAAAATCCATTAAAGTGTCTTACCTAATGTATGTATTTGCAATCCCATCAGGAAATGAATATGGATGTTTCTTACGAAACACATGACCAACACGAGAACATGGTATTATTTCCATTCTACCATGACACATCCATGTTCGAAATGATATCTCTTTGGCAACCAAAAAATCAAGATTTAGAACTAACAAGTCATGCTGTTTATAACCTTATAACTCACCAAAATTTTCACCACCCCATATATCCATCATTGTATCATATTTTCCAATTTTCCGAAAGAAATCCTTATTTACCATAAACAATCCACCAGCAATCATTGGGGTCCTAAAAGGTGACAAGTATTGATAGGAGAAAATAAACAGATTGGAAAGATCATTTTGCTTCATTTCATCTCAATCCCACTAACTTGATTGGAGAAATTGGAGAATGATGTCGTTGATTTTTTTGATCAGGGGTCAAGTGGTCCCATTTGAAATGTAAACTCCAGTCAAAACCTAAATTTTATAGAGTGATGTTTCTAAGCCACATTATTATGAATCATCCTATTACCACAAAGGACATACCTCCTCGAATGTTTGCAGATGCTGCAATATAATGGAAATTATTCATACTTATGACATCAATGATTGGGCAAACAATTGTTGAAGGTTTCTTTAAATAATAATAAGAAATCATAAAGACGCACAATGCACAGACAAAATTTAGTCATGATTTTAAAGATATGTTACCTCAACAACTCGATGCAACATGGGCTCAAGCCATCTAACATTACACTCACAATGACTATCCAAGAATGTTAAAATTTGAGAAGTTGCAGCATCAGCTCCACGCACACGAGATCGAATTAAACCTGAAATTACCATCATATAAGTTCACTAATCTGAATAAATACTTTGAAAATACAGGTGAAAATATACCTTCTCTTTTTTCGTTACGAAGGAGGCGTATTTTAGGAATAGACAGCAGCAATGATCCATCACTTGCTGCGGCAACCATATTTAATAATAAAAGATGTCAGCAACCATGACGACAGTTGACAATGAAAAATTTTGAAATGTATTTCTACATATTGACATATACATACGATCATCGCTAAAATCATCAACAAGAATTATTTCTCTGATTAGGTTTGATGGACTGCGTAGTAAAATGCTGTAACCAAGAGATAATTTTTCATCCTGTTAGACTGGAACGTTGTTTTATGATCAAACATAAGATAATGTAAAAACCTTTTCACTGTCCTTAGCAATGTCGATCGTGCTTCATTATGAAATGTGATTATGACACTGGTTGACGGTAAGTGTTCGGGATAGCTCACGCTTGCACATCTGAAACATAAAATGACTTGAAAAGTTTGAAAAATCTCACAGAAATTCATATTGGCAATATATACCTGGCATGTCTAGTGTCTGGAATTGATCTTTCACTGGACAAATTATCACTAGCCGTACGATTAAAATTATTCTCTTTAAAAACGTCTTCGCGGTCCTTTCTCATATTCACGTATGATTTTTCATCGAAATTTTGAATGTACACGCTTTCATCAAATTTCCTCTAAAAAATTGCAATAACTCCGCACAATTTTTGAAACTGCTTGACAATCAGATTAAAAGCTACTGAAAGCAAAAATTGCATATTTTGCGCATATCAATTAACTCAATGGAACTTACCTTCGTATGTTTATATCCTGGCTTATAATACATCAACCACGTCATACAAATTGTTGAAAACAAAATATATAAAATGCGTCTTCTTCGTACAATCATTTCGAGAAAAAGGATGCATAAAAATACTTAAATCGCACGAAGAACTTCGGCATTATTATTGATTTACTTATTATGAAATTTTTTAATTCAATTCAACCAATGAATTTAACAATCAACACACGAAAAGTCCCAATAAAAGTGGAAGTTCCCCATTGGTTGAGACCATTGAGCTCTAAAAGACCTGGAGGGGCAAAGGGGCCTGGGCCTCGTGGTCAAAAACATGGCGGTAATGGCGGATTTTGGTTGTCAAAACTTCCACTTTGAGAAAAATTTTTAACATTCGCTCCCTCCCGAAACGGATCTCTATTACTGCTCATAGTAATGACAACCAGCGAAAACAACCACGATGCCGTAAGCATAAAATATTGAAAATAATGCTTAAGATTTTTGTGAAATAAACACACACATTTAAATGAGGTAAATCTACTGTAAAATAACGTATATTTTGTCAAGTAATGCTTTAGCTATATTAGAAATAAATATCAAACGGCAATCTTTACACTGTTAACGTGTTGTTGCTTTAATGCATAATCCCATGCGCATTACTTGTGTTTTGACTGTTTGTGAACAGCTTGGTGCAACTGTCTTTCTTGAATAGATGGGTAAATCTTAGTTGAAATGTCGAAAAAGGAGTTAGAAAAAGTTAGCTTACCCCTACGACTTAAGTCGACTGGAAATATATTATAAGTAGGTATGTAATTGTTTTGAGTTTTTTTTGGTAGGATTGATTCTGGGTGTCTTATAAAGTATTATGATATTCTGATAAATCTACTGAGAACTTATGAGGAAAATATCTTGAACTAGGAGAGCAAAAGAACGAAATTCAGAAATTCTATAATCATGTTGCTGATTCTGTTTTAAGCCAAGATATTAGAAACTGGATTGTTATTGACAACCATGGATCTACTACTGAACAGAACTACATAAATTTCCCATTAAAATACTATTTCTTAAATCAAGTGCATTGGTTTCTCTGACATAACACTTTTCTTATTACTGCATGAAGGCAAACCTGTTTAAATAATTATAATGTAGGTGAAGATATTTAGCATGTTGTATAATTGTTATTATACAGACATTATTTATAATATTATGGCCTTGTGTAATGTATGTCAAGAACTTATTAATTCTCAAAAATGCTAACCTTCTTGCACTACTTTTCTTTTGTGTCCTTACAAATTACAGTTACCTATACTAATTTTTTCTAGGTTCAAACAACTTGACAAATTTTTGAATTTTACATTATGCCTTTGAATTTTTCTTTTTGTCTTTTGGTAAAAATATCAGTGAATGACTTAAAATCAAGTTTATCTAAAATAGTATTTTGTACAAAGTAACTATACATAATTGAAAAGTCTCATGTTGAAGACAGATGTGGCTTCTTTACTAGATTGCTACTCTTATTCTTTTAAATGATATCGTAATTCTTCAAAAGACATAAAAAGTTCTTTGCCATCAATTTTTGCTTCTTCCACATTCAACTTCATTGCAACCAATGCATCTTATGTGAATTTTTAATCACCTGGAATTGAAAAATGTATGGATTTTGTCAGATGATGCAGTACTGTATTTAATGTTTCATGCATGTCATGATAAGCTTTTCTTGAGCAAATATTTCAAGGTAGGAGCAAAATTTGGCACATTATTGAACAAAGTAGTTTTATCTTGATTTTGATGTACTAACCTGTTTAGTACACTGTGTAACAAACAATTCATTTACAGAAACACCATATGGCATTTATAAAACTTTTAGCATAAAGCAAACCTTTACACACCATCATCATGCTTGTCCAAATCTGTCAAATTGTCCAGGCTAGCTGTTTAATACAGGTAATTTTTATTGTACGACATGTACCAAAGAGCTCATTAATTAATCCTGCACTGCATTTGATTTCAATACAGCTCTGTCCTTAATATTTGCTTCATATTTTCAGAAAAATATCATGAAAAAATCCTCCATTTCAACTCAGTTGAAACAAGGAGTTTTAAGATATGCATATCTCGATAAGAACTGGTTTCAATGCCTCGTCTAGCAATCGATTAAGTAAAGAACAAATAAGACTGGATAAACATAACTTAAATTATAACTTAGGAGTAAAAACATTCACAAAATATATGCCATCACACTTCAAGTATTGACTTAAAACAAAACACTGAACACTTTAAATAGTAAACAATCTTACGTTGCTTACCGGTGTCATGAAATGTTTTTTCTGGCATTACTTCAGCATCCGTATACCAAACAAGTTTGCAGCATGTTTTAAAGATAAAATTTCTAAAAGTTTTTGTGCTTGGCATTGATATTTTCTATAATCGCAATTGTGGTTGTCAAATCCGGGTGGGCGAAAAAAATTTTATTTTATGAGCCCGCGTCTTTCCGCTGACTTTGACAACCAAAATCCGCCATGTTTTTGACCACGCGGCCGCGCGCTAATAATTTATACTAATTTTGTTGACGTTTCCCCTCCAGGTCGTATAGAACTCAATGGTTGAGACCATTGAGTTCTATATACCTGGAGCGGCTAACTTTACTGGGGCGAGGACGCCAAAAAAATGGCGGCCAAAGGACGTATTTCCGCTGAAATGATCGCTTTGCAGAAAAATAATATTCTCGACCTCCCCCTGGTGTCTATAGTAAATTATAAAGAATTTTTCGAAAACAAACACGATATCACAGAATATGGATATCGTTAGTTCCATATTCTGTGACGATTCTTTTGGCATTTCTTTATAATGCCAACACTTCAATCGTTCAATTGTTGGATGTCGTAGTTTCCACAAAAGGAACATATCGCTTCTCAAAGGTGAGGTAGTTGTTTGTTTGTTAGTCCGTCAACGATTGAAAAGCAATTATACATGCACTTGAAAAGCCATAAAATACATATTAAAGATCGTATTTTTTTAAGACTGACTTGAACGCCAAATATACTGATGTTTTCCTGTTTTTGTTTATAAAATTCTGCATACTTTTCTGTCATTTGTTAATCCATGAAATCGTAAATTTACCCATTTATTTGCAAAATAGTTTCCCTAAAGCAAAAAAGACCCTGCACACATTTTGCTCTTTGAGTAAGTATCAAAAAAGAAATGATCAGCCCCAACAGTACCCATGATTTGGAGCAGAGCTTGTTATGTTCTATTTGCTGACAACATGCAGAGAAGATCAAGGAGTAAAGATGACTGGAAGATGTTATTGACCAGGCAGAGTCTTGAAAGATGATAATGCTGTAAAGATAATTGATTTATTTTCTGCCCTATCCAGAGTTATTTAATTTGATCGTGGTCAAATTCTATGGATGGAGACAATGGATTCACTAAGGATGCCTTGAATGCTTTGAAGTTAAAGTTCATGATCCAAAGAAAGATGGCAAGAAGGTTGTGTGTGTTTTGATGCTTAATGAAATGTCAATTCACAAACATGTAAAATGGAAGGCCATAAAGTTTGTCTATGTAAACATTTGTACTGAGATTGATGATGAGTCAGATGCTTCAAACTGTATAAGCCATAGGTTTTATGTAACTTAATGTTTAAATGATCATATCTAGCATAAGAGTACACTATAGGTATTTAATTCATTTTGATTATATTGCCTTGCTATGACATATCTACTTGCACTTCATCATTCTTGTATGAAAACACCAGATGTGGATACTCAGAGAACAAAATGCACTACCAACAGCTTATGAATTTTATTACTGAGGTGAAAAATGTGTTAATCATTCAAATTGTGTACTTATATTGCAAATATAGGAAAAACAAAACAAAGTGAAAAAGAAAGGTAGAAGTATTAAAACTACAAATGAATTATAAACACCATTGGAAGCATAAGTGTTTTGATGATTATTTGCATTTTGCCCAATTCATATATCAATACAACAAAATCAAAATGTGCTACAACTTTACAAGTATTTGATGCAGTTGCACTTCAGAACATCACAAAAAGGTTACTTAAAGTAATTTCTATGCAATATTGTTTGTTTTCATTTACCAAACCTATGCAGACTTGAGTCTTTTTGAAATTTCATATGAAACTCAATCACAGAAAATCTGTAAATATCCAGAGATTTAATATGTACTTTTTTAAAGCAACAAGTAAAAATCCTACAATTGTGGCGAAAAAAGCCATTCCCCATTGCATGAAAAGAAGCAAAATAGCAATGATAACAAATAAGCAAACTTCTCTCTCGTGAACCGTGGAGATGAACTATGATATACTTTTTTGTATAGACTAAAGAGTTTAATCGATCAAACAAGTTTGACGCTGGTAAAAAAACGACGCACATCTGCATTCATACATGTGTAGCCGACATATAGCTCTTTCGTCTATAGTTATAAATGCATCCTCGTAGGAGCACATAACTGACAACCACAGTTGACTCGTTGTTATGAATTTAAGGTTTTTACCTTGATTTTCATCAAAAAATTGCTTGCCGAATCCCAAATACACACATATATTTTCCTCACTCTTTCCTCAGGAGGGAGTGGGAAATTGTGAAATTTTCGGAAAAGCGATCAATTTCGGTAAATCTCAGCGGCAACGGACGAAATCCGCCATTTTTTTGGCGTCACCAGATATCTAAGGCCGCGCTTGAGATAGCCGCTCCAGTTATTATAGAACTCAATGGTTGAGACTTGAGATAATGGTTGAGATTATAAAATATAAAACATACTATCTTGATAGTAATCTTACTATTTTTTTCACAAAAAATAAATTAAAGACCTTTTCAAAAGACGTCTTACAAGAAATGTCATAAATCACCATTGCTTGCCATTAGTTAATATTTTTCACCCGGTTGATAAAAACTGGCACAGAATGTTTTAAACAATGTAGAAACATTGCTTGACCCTAAAAGGACTGAAGTTGAAAAACTGTGTAGTTTTTACATACTATTATACTAATGATGATGGTTGGTGATTGTTAGTATTAGTGGTAATATAATACCAATTACTAATGGTAATAGATCACTTCTTTTTTCGTGATCATGTGTTCCATCACATGAGTTGTCATTATGAGATATACTAACAGTTACAGGCAAAACATGCACTGTAGCTACATACAAGAATGTCCCGGCAGAAAAGAGCATAGCAATACCAGTGCCCTTTGTGCTTGAGAAATTTTCTTTACCACTCTAAACACAGAACATTATGGTTTCATACACACAAAGACAAACACAAACTTCAACAAACATTAACTCTAATGAATTACATGTCACTTACCCAACTAATTAGCATTATATGACAAAATAGCCAAAAGTGGTGCAGCAATAGAAAACACAAGTAAATGTTTTCTTATTTTATTCCTTGTCAATCCCTATATCAAATCCAAAAATTATAATTGATTAAACACATTATTGGATTATTTCCAAAACTAAGAAAAACATTGGGGTCAAAATTAGCCAAGTAATGACAAAATATTCCACAACAACAAACAGTGTAATAAAGTTTTAAGCAAACCTGTTGCAGTAAAAATGTAGTCAGACCAAATGCCGCAGGTGCTTTATGCAACATAATTGCCAAAAATACAATCATCTCTACTTCAGGTTTTGATGAAATTGCAGCAGCACCCATTGCTATACCATCCGCTAAATGATAAAAATATGATAGTAATTGCTTTTTGTTTTATACTTGCAAACAACTACATACAATAGCACAAAAATTTTTAAATGGAATTTGCACTTTCAGCCTTCTCAATGTTATATTTTATAATTAACAATGAAATGACATTTAAGCAATATTTTGAAATAGCAAGGTTAAACAGTTGGAATGTTATTAAGCAACACATGAAAACAACATAATGCTTTAACCAACAACTATTGACAATAACAACCTTATCTAACAACATTTGAATGTTGACCTTCCTTGTAAACAAGTCAAGTCTATTCAAAAGTAGTCTTGTGAGTGGAAGGTTAACATTCAAATGTTTCATATAAAGTCATGATTGTTTATAGTTGTTGGTTAAAGCATTGTGCTATTATCTTGTGTAATACAATCAAGGCTTGGAATGTATTTGTCAGGCTCACAAAAATGATGCACCATAGTTTCTTTTTTCTATTTTAAAGAGTTATTAAACCCACCAGCAGCATGAACAACAAGGCCAATGGTTGCTGTAAGATTCCCATTATTTTTTCGTGCATTATTTTCAACATCTAAACAAAGACAAATTTAACCAATATATTCCTTAGTTTGGATCAAGGCGAGAGGCACACATTTTATGAAAATTGGGGTTGTTCTACATTCTAGGACCAACTTTTTCAGTGTCTATATTTAATTCACTTAATAAAGCCTAAAAAATTTTGGCAAGACCAACTGTTCTGTCCTTTGTCAGTTTTTGTACAAACTTTTTAAACATATTTAATAAAAGATCACCCCTCACTGCATATTATGTAAGCCTTTGGGTCCAAAAACAACCATCACCAAGATACCTGTCGTAGAGTGAAAGTCAAAATGTCCTCCACAACAACGATCTACCATAAGCATAAAGACAAACCCAAGACATAAAGCACCACCTATGTAAACATGAGTTTCTAGTTCTGGCAGAGAAGTGAATTTAGTCAGAAAGCTTGTATCTTGAGTAGCCTCAGACATAGCAGTTGTTTTATCATGATGTTCAAGGTGATGTTCATCTGAAAGAAATGAAGTTCAATAAAACATGAAATAGCATGAAACAAGTAACAAATTTGTGATCAACAATACATACGAATATCATCGCCATCGTAGAGGGGCAGTGACTCCTTCAGGTATGATAACAGCCAGGGTACCAACCAACAAACCAGCACCAAAAACCGTTACCATGTGTAATTTATTCTGTAAAATTTTGAGAGTTACAGCTGGTATATTTGTTTGAAAGTGAACTCAATGACCCGAATGACTTACCTCTGACAAAGTTATGGACAAAGGTAACATTCCAGCTATATAACAACCCACGAAATGGCTAATGAAAGCCATATAATATCGGTAAAATGTTCCATGATTTTTTGCTAAACTTTAAGACTCACGAGTCAAAATAAAGACATCTCGTCAAATAATTGGTCAGAATAATGATTGACTATAATTGCAGCAATTATTTAAAAACGAGCTTTGTGCTTTCTCAGGTTGCAATTTCTTTGCCACGTACATCATTACCATTCTTAATTTATATTTTTGAATGATGTGTTGTAGTGAAGTTTTATCGATTAAGCCCACGGTTACCGTGATCATCGAAATCGAAATCAACATTGTATAACGATACTTGATGTAACCACAAAGGAACTTGAATCTACTATTACGTCTTTCGCTAATCTTATTTGTGTATTATTTTCATTTTGAATTTTCATTACACATTCTTCATATTTACATGTTCCAAATTATTGCATTTGTTGAAAGCATAAAAAATATGAATATTTTGAGTCTCTGTGAAAACAGCTCTGTGTGATGAGAATATCGAATTATTTTGACTTTTTTGCTAGAAACGCGACTCTATGGGTCCGATTAAACCAATGGGAAATGTTTTGACATGTCTTGACCATTGAGGCGAAAGACTGAAAAACTTCACATCGTCCCAAGTAACCCCATCAATCACAACTAAAAAAAATATCAAAAAACTTAGGAAAAAGCAAATAATTAAAGCCTAATTATAATTACAGCTTAATTGAAGTATATCAGCTTAATTAAAGTATATCAGCTTAATTAAAAGATAATCACCGTTTAAGAAATCGTTTTGACACTTGGATGTGCAAACAAGTTTGGTGACATTGGCAACTATCGTTCCTTTCGTAGATTCCAAATCTTTTTCTTTTGATTTCTTTCCTCTCATCATTGCTTCAAACGCTGACTTTGCGTGCACTGAAATTTTATTGTCATCAGAATGCGTTGAGTAATACGTACAGCAGACAGCCTCCAGGGTGCCTTAATCATATGAGCTACAACTACATTAGATGTTGCCAAAAACATTGCAGTTTCTTGTTTACCTTTGCGTACATGTTCTTTCATCGTCGCAATCATATGTAGAGTTCCTTGTTCTTCAATGTTGCTATTTCGACTAACAACCAAAGATTTGAATGCTGTCTTCAGTGTGGACTATAACATGAGTAAAGACAATATTTTTACAAACATATATAACAAATACAACAGACCTTACTATAACAACTACAACATACTTTACTACAACTACAACATAACTTACTACAGCAACTACAACACACCTTACTACAGCAACTACAACATACCTTACTACAACTACAACATACCTTACTACAGCAACTACAACATACCTTTCTACAACTACAACATAACTTACTACAGCAACTACAACATATCTTACTACAACAACTACAACATACCTTACTACAACTACAACATACTTACTACAGCAACTACAACATACCTTACTACAACTACAACATACCTTACTACAACAACTACAACATACCTTACTACAACTACAACATACCTTACTACAACTACAACATACCTTACTACAACTACAACATACCTTACTACAGCAACTACAACATACCTTACTACTACAACTACAACATACCTTACTACAACTACAACATACCTTACTACAACAACTACAACATACCTTACTACTACAACTACAACATACCTTTACTACAACTACAACATACCTACTACTACAACTACAACATACCTTACTACTACAACTACACATACCTTACTACAACTACAACATACTTACTACAGCAACTACAACATACCTTACTACAACTACAACATACCTTACTACAACTACAAACATACCTTACTACAACTACAACATACCTTACTACAACTACAACATACCTTACTACAGCAACTACAACATACCTTACTACACAACTACAACACACTTACTACAGCAACTACAACATACCTTACTACAACTACAACATACCTTACTACAGCAACTACAACATACCTTACTACAACAACAACATACCTTACTACTGTCTTTCTTTCCTCCAGCAGCCCAGTAATCAATCTGTAATTCCATCAATTCATTACAAACCGCTCCACTTGGTGGACTCCATTCTCTGTAAGGAATAATATACCATCAAATATTCTCAATTTGAACACAAATCTTAGGCGGTAATTCTCACCGACTGGTATTGTTTCCAACTTTTAAATCACTTGGTGGACTCGTCATGTTGTTGCTTGTAATAGAAGAGCTTTCTTTCACATGTTGCAATGATCCTGGTGATGTTGTGTTCGTATTCACAATTTCTTCATTTTCACCTTTAAAAAAGGAGACATGCTTTTCTTACAAAAATATACGTAGTAATCATACTGAGAGAAAATTCAGCGGCTACAAAAAAACAAGTATCTACTTTCGTTACGCCCCGCCTCCCGAGAAAGGCAATCAATTTTATTCATATAAGGGGATCCGAGTGCTTGGCTCAAGCAAAGTTACTACCAGCATTACCAACATGTAACTACGTGATAATTTACCTGCACAACCAATTCTCACCATCTAAAAGAAATATTTAAAAATCAGATAATTACAAACTACCTTAAGGTAAATGGACTCCAATGGAATGGGATATTTTCGAAGCAATTTCTTTCACACATGGTAAAAAAACTCACGCCTATAAATGGGATAAATTTTGAAGAGTCGTCATCATTCACTCCTCTTTTTATAAGTGCTTCTGCTATTGGTAGATGATGAGTAACGCTCGCTCCGTTTACATATGTCTTAATTCTTTGATTCACTGTCTCGAAATCTGGTAGAAAAAAAACGAAATATTTTTAGAAGAAACAGGCCTTTCAATGGACAACGCTTTCCTATGTAAGTAATGACAGACCAGCATTTGAATCAGGTTTTTCAAAGACATCCCTCCACACACTATCCATAAACAAGGACGTATATCTTGAGTCAATGTGTGAGATGTACTTTCCAACAGAATGATTGCAGTCTAAAAAAAATTGAAGCAAGAATAGAGGCATCAGTGATAAATTATGACATGTAGTGGAGTTTGCCCTCTAAATATTCGGTGTGATCCGACCGAATTGAATGCTGACAGGCCTTAAAACATTGCAATTGAAATTGAAACGCTTACATTAGTATTCCGCATACGTAGCGCAGATTTGGTGTGTCCCCCACAAAAAGTGTTTTTAACCTGCACCTCCCACACTAACCCACCTAGTGGCAAAGTCTTGGCGACACCAGCAATGAGTAAAGACATAAACTGATCAATCCCAACATCAGTGTTATATAACAATCTATAGCAATGATTCTAGGAAGTAAGTAACCTTGGACTTTCGACAAGTGGTATTTTTTGAGTGCTACTTTTGAGTGCTACAATATTTGACTGATTATGAACAGCAATAAACATTGCATGGTAGCTACTTGGCACTAAATGTAAATTAGATATATAATTTATCCATACATTATTTATTTTTCGTATATTAATATTATACATTAATATATTGTAATTCAATATGTGGCGATGTCTTGAGAGTTAAGACAAAACTTTACGTTTAATAGCTATATAACTATTCAACACCTAAATATTTTACGTCATTTTTGAAAGCAGTCTGTTAGGTTTTAACATCCTTTATCGAAATGGTCTGTGTTTTATTTATTAAGATACAGTGGGACAACTCATAATGCTGTAATTTCCTATATAAATATCTTTTTCTAATAAATCTTTTTATTAATGGTTTAAATTACAGTATAGTAATTTGACGGTTTCAACAAACCTAATGGAACGATGAGAAATCGTACGTAAGTCTGCCACATTGGTTTTGAAGAAAATTGTTCCACAAACGGTTTTAGAATAGCACCAATGTAGCTTTCAGTAGCAGCAACGACAATCTTCAGACACGGAGGAGATATGGAGTGTGAATGGCAGCTAATCATTAAAATATACAATAAAATGAGAAAAAATGATATATGATGAATAAAATGCAACATATACGATTAACAACAAAATTGCAACATTTACAATTTCTGATATTTCACCAAGATGGCGTCAATAACTTCTTGTACATCAGAGTCTGAACTAGTACAAATCATTCTTGATTCCTGTTTGTCCTTTAGTTTCAACGCTAACAACTGTTTTTCAAAAATGATATTAACAATGGAATGACGTCAACACGCAGGAGAGACGAATGGGTACTGAGGAGACCTATAAACCATTAAAAGACGAGAGTAATAATGCATTACCTGTCCTTGCCATTCCGCTGTATTAATCATTAAGATGCTGGAAGGAAGTTGATTGTCACATGGAAAGCACATGGCAAGTTGTTCAGATATGGAATTTGCTGGAATATCCTAGAAAATATGAATAATATATATACATTAATATGTTCCTGTGATGGTCTCAACTCCTAGTGTAAATATTTCCCAGAAAACGATGTAGGAAGACGAACTTGAATTTCTAAATCGCTTTTCCTTCTTTCCAATTTCACTTTGTTTTTATTCTTGACTTCTTTGACGGAGAAACTACGTTTTGTGTGGCTGCCAGTTTTCAGCTTACGTGGCGTTTCTGTTGTAGGAGAGTCTGAATGTGGCTCGGAGTCCGAGTGTGGAGAAGCAAACTCCTAAAAGATAGCGTCATTTCATTGCTTTTCTCACCATTGAAATTAAAATTGCATTTTTTTATAATTGGAACATTTTTAGAAGTGTGCTATTTTAAACACTAATCATTATGGCTTATTCGTAATTTTTGGTATATATTAATATTTTGTAGGAAAATTGCCACCCGTCCTGCCCCCCGCCCCCCTAAACAAAGCTAGAAGGGTGGACACCCCTATCCTAAATTCCCCATTTCTAGCTTTTTAAGGTTTACGCAAGCGCTACCTGAGTATTGTGCTCAGCTTCCGTTGACTCTTCGCTGTCAAATCTCGTCACCTTCTTAAAATTGCTCGGTTTCTGAGAATAATTTCAGTTTATGAAAAATTCGTTCATTGTACGTCAATAATGATAATAAGTTAACATACCGTCTTTTTTTCCACGTACATACTGTCCAACGACGCAGTGCGATCAAAATAAGGTCTGGAAAAACGTAAGATGTCAAATGATGAGACAATTTCTGTCTATTATATGAAAACTTGGGTGTCATCAAACGATAAAGAGGATAAAGAGGGTATTTACCAGTGCCTTAGAAGCTCTGATCGTGCTATGTAAATGTCATATCATTAGTATTTCTATATAATCTATTGTTACAGTAAGTGATCACAGAGCATACATAGCATGACCAAACTTGCAGTAATGTCCACAATGTCACATCATGATGTAATGTCCACAACGTCACATCATGATGTAATGTCCAGAAATGTCCTGCGATGTAATGCCTTAATATGGGTTTTCTGTCTTTTGAAGTAAACTGATGTTTTCAATACCTCAACTTTGGTTTGTCCTGTGATTTGATACTTGCTGTATCCCCAAGTTCAATGTCACTTTCACCATCACTATCAAAGTCTTCAGGATAAATCACATCATCTGCCATCATGTCCTCTGCACCTTCCGCTTCGCGTGGACTACTTTCACCGAACACCTGGAGAACACGTGACTTGCTTAGGTAAGCATAACATGAAGTATAACATCACGAAGTTCCATACCTCCTCCTCGGTAACTCGGAACTTCTTAAGGAGAGCGATAAACTTTTTCTTGAATTTCATTTGATTCTATGAATGAGAAAAGTGTACGTACCTAGAAAAATTTGTAGAGATAATTCAAGTTTCACATGCATAACTTACTGGTCGAAACTTAACTTTCCTTCCTTTCGTATCAGGATTAAGAATATCCTACAGAAAGATTATCCATATGAGATAAACATCTCAATAGAAATTGGATGGAAACCGTTCACCTGAACTTCTGGAGCTATTTCATTTGCACTATCAGAACCATCTGAACTGTAAAATTCATCTTCCTCGTAGCTCGAGTTCTCCTCTAGAACGCGGTCTGAAATGCAAATAAAACATCAAGACCCCCGTACATTTATTCATTCTACTTTATAACAGGAGGGGCATACCAGAAGTTTGTTGAGGTATTTCACGATCAAGATCATTCTCTACTGGTTGACTAAAACATCATAATATAACTAGTAAATGACTATAACGGAACACAAGATAGTAAATGAACATACTAAAGAATATTGCAATGTATGTCTTATACATTTGATTAGCTACAGCACTATACCACACGTTGAATAAAGAAATAAAAGGATTGAAGGATACCAGGTAGTAAATGAGGATATTTAAAGTTTCCCCATCAACAATTTTTTTTTGTTGGTGCTATTAAAATTAGGTCTGACAGACCTGTCTATCGCTAAAAAAAACGTCCGGTCAAGTCGGTCAAATCGTCCTGTTTTTATGGCGGTTTAAAGTTGCCTTTCAATGAACCTTATCCGTCGTAGCTAAAAGTCTGGGTCTAGCCATATTCTGGTGTCATATATGTCATAGTTGGTACATATATTCCGTGTTGACGAGTCCCTTGAATGACGTCACAAATATAAGTCGTTCCAGACTTTTTGACGACGGACAAGGTACATCAAAAAGAGCATTATTGCCAATTTTGAACCGCCATAAAATTGGAAAGTTTAGTCTAAATTAAAAACTTTATTCACTGGTGTGTTAGAAATCACACGTAGATTTTATATTGCGAAATAAATTTTTACATTTACCTGGTTAGGTTTGTCATGGTAACAGTAGCCACAATAGTTGATTCCTCTTTAGTGTACATATTTAGAGGACGTTTAGCACTAACAGGACATTGTAGGATCTGCGGGAATATATGCGTTCATCATGTATTAAATGGAAGGAGATAGAAAGAAGAAAACTAGAAAAGTTGATACCTCAGAAAGATTAACAAGACCAAGAGCCAAAGTTTTAAAACCAAGTATTGGTCTCGCTTTGTATCGCTTTCGTCTTTGTATCATTATCTGAACGTTGTTGCGGCTCCGCTTTAGAAAGTGAGGGTACTGGGGAGAGACAACGAGTTTTTTGAATGATGATGACATGGTTAACATGAAATCAATAATAATTGGTTTACCTGGAGGGAGAAAGAAAGATCAAGCTCAGTGTCAATCAAGCCATTTGAAGACAAAGCGATCTCGTTAGAACGGAGAACTCGTCGTGAGCCCTTTAAAAAAACGAAAAAGCTGCAGTTAAATTACCAAATGGGATACCATTAGACACGATAGGATACTATCGGGGATGCGACAGGTCACCATAGGGTCATACACACTTGCCTGCATAGATACGGAAATCACGACATGATTCAAATTGGTTTCCATTTTTTTCAAAATTTGAAGACGAGTCAACTTCACTGAAAATAATCTAAACAAATGATAAAACGAACGTCTTTATTCAACGATCTTACTGCATCAAATGATATCCATTCTCGTCTTTATAGAATGATGATAATTAGAGGAAGATATGTGGTATTATGGCCTATTTACTAGGCACAACTTTTCGCTTCAACGTCTTGAGTACACTATAACTATATGATTGTATTATGTCTATCTATTCTACAACTCCCTTAAGTCAAGTGTACGTGACCCTGAAAAAATCGTAGAGTCTCAAAACATGTTATTAAAACAAGATGCATGCGATGATTGTAGGAGAAAATTGTACAGTGAAGCTAAATCAGATCATAGTAAGTTTCTGGACCATATATCCCATGTAATTCATCATTGATGTTAATGAACATCTGATATCTTCATATCGATAAAAGCCCCAATGCTTCCTTGCACAACATTGAGGGAATGCAACTGCATTAAATTGATAGCAATTTTGGGTTCTTCTCATTACATAAAAACGGCAGCATTATAAAATCATATAAGTTCTTTCCATTCGGCTTTTACAGCAATTTTCATCGTCATCCTCACTGAGATTTTACTAATTTTCCTCACTGAACTCAACCACATTTAGTTCTATCGATCATTTTTTCAATATGATTTTCTCTCCCCACGAAGAAATCACTTATATAAGAGCGAGACAGTAGACAATAAATATAAATAAGAAATATTTGTGAATATTCAAACCTGCATTGGATAGTGTGTTCCCCTTTAATGCAATACAACTGACTACTTAGACGTTTATTATCAATGGCCATATTTAGAAATTCTTTCGTTGTAAGAATATCAAAATTTTTATATTCCAATACTGAGAATAGCGATGTTTAATATCGGCAAATCAACTGTTCCTGAATAAGAATGATCACTTAAAAGTCACTTCAACAATGTTTTCGTACTCTTATAGCGATAAACTTGGGAAAGGTCGCAAGAGAAGCACCTGTCGGAATCAACATTCATTCAATTAATGACGGTTTCAAGTGAACGAATACGCGTACATTCCTACAATCAACTTTTCTTCGCGTTTATCGATCGAGAGATCTTCATCCCTATTTTATGAATCTGTGATAAAAATTCGTGCGTTGGGAATTTCTGTTTTACATAGTTCAAACGCTTGACATCTGATTGTTAATAATTAACTATCCATTACTAATTTAAATAAAGATTGAATCTTGATTGAAAATAATCAACAATTCTAGTCCGTGTACGATTTTAGTTTTGACAGCAAACAATGTACAATTATATCACTATTGTTTTAGGGGAGTTTTGGCGTAACTTCTGAAAAAAGAATGCTATATTATCAATCATTTTCTATTACAGCAAACACAAAATACTCTTGTGTCTTTGAAATACAATGCATTACACCAAATCAACTAAATTTCTTTGGACGTATGGGGATTTATAAATACATAAGGGACTTAACAACCCATTTCATTTATCCTTGATGCTATGTCATATAATTTTTGATAAACATTGATTATCATCTCAAAACCCCAACGATCCCTTTACATAAATTATTTATATCAAAGTACATTCAAGGACATAAATATTTAAATCATATTCAGATTTTTCAATGTAGGGAGATGCATGGGAAATTTACCAATATAAGTTTTCCCCACTAAAATTAAAGAAAATGTCTAAATTTTGAAAATCATTTTAATATTAACCCTTTTAATTTTAGTCTAACATAAATCACAAAACGGAACTGTCTATTATTGCTTTACAATACTAAGAGCACTTAGTTACATACTCTTTTGATCTTTCTACAATCCTTAAATATAACTCCATACAACTGCCATGGTAGGTAGAGTCTAGACTTTCTCTACAAGTCCCCCTCCCTCCTCCCCAAAACTTACAGAACTATCCGATGTGAAAATTCATCTAACATTTTGTGAAAAAAGTCTAGGTTAGATTATGCTATATTATAAACTGCTGACTTTCATAACAACACATACTAGTAACATAGGCCTATCTTCCTGCAAATTCTAAGCACAATATAGCGCATGAATACAGTCACATATGAAGCATTTTCACTGGCTATCATGCAGAAATAAGGATTAAGTAGAACCCATTTTAGTAAATTTCATTTTCTGTTGCATTAAGTAGAAACCATTTTAGTAAATTTCATTTTCGGTTGAATCTCATAAATTTAAAGGGACATTATCATCAACATGGCCGTTTTAATAATATTTTAACTATTTTGACAAGGAGCATATCAGCAACTTGCATTGTTTGACCGCTTTCCCATGCTAAAAGCACTTTATTTTACATTGGTTGTCCAACGAAGTCACAAGTCAACGAAAAATTGCTATCTGAATGAGTAAACAAAACAAAGTGTCCGACTTTCTGACAAATTTGGGGATATATGGCTGTTGAAAGCCAGATTTGAAATGTTGACAGTACCATTTATTGATATCAATTGATAGTTCCCCATAACTCATACAACATAATAGTATCCACCCCTTTGCTTTCATGCATTATGATTTGCAAAATATACGATCACTGTACGATATGTGAATAAGATAATTTGGCGAAAATTAAAAACAATTCCTGTCATTTTACTTGATGAAAACAATGTTCTCTTCTATTTTGAAGAATAAAAACAAGCGTTAATTGCGTTTTGGATTTCAAAAAACCTCTGTAAAAGATAACAAAGACCGCGCCATTAAATGTTCATGAAGACCTTATGAAGACACACTCTCAAACCACATATTAATTAATCTTACCTTGGGACGCAACTTGCAGAGTTGCTCTCGACTTCCCAAGAAGCAAACAGTTTCATCGACAGAGGTCTAGAAGGTGTCACATTTATAGCTTGTCCACCGTCCACACGTATCTTATTGTTTGTATCCGCCATTGCTAACTCAATATCAACTGAACTGTCAATGCTCAAACTGCCATTGTTGTCAACCTTCTTGTTGCAGAAACTATTCATTTCCGGTTGAGCCATATTAATCGTTAATATCAATAAATATTACCTTCTTCTGTGAGAAGTATCGTTGCATGAATGTAACGCTGTCTTTTAAGGAACAAAAACAATGTTCGGGCTTTGTATTTATTCCAACATAAATAATAATTTGCTCTCTTTAAGCAGGCACTATAAATAAAGTTTTGCATTTATTTTTCACAAGATCTCTCTCACTAGATGAGAAAACGTCTTTTGTGAAAGACTCAAAGTCAGTTTGTAAGGAAACTAGTTGCACATGTGATCTATTATAATAACAGGTGACGCTGCTAGTTCCAACAAATTTAGCATTTTTTATTGAATTGCATACAGCTAATTAGCACACTAATAATATTTATATACGTCTTTGCTTGAAAAAAAAACATTAATTTGGCAAATGAGAATACTTAACTCGCTTCTGTTTGTACTTAATCAAATAAACAAAACGATCAAAAACACAATACAATTTGTTACGCAAATTTAAACAAGGCATTTTACCTATTTGAAACGACAAATTGAATAAATAGTGAGAGTGAAATTGGAAGTGACGAAGTGGTAGTGAATAGTGATTCATCCATTCAAGTTCAAACCAATCAAACATGTGCACGCCACGCCACAAAACCATGTGGTGTTTTTGAAACCATTGGAAAGCCAAACATTATTCATTTACATAGTTACGAAACAATTAAAATTAAAAGTTGCGACACAAAGCCAATTACATTTTATGATTTTTTTTTCAGTCGAAAAGATGGCATTTCGATTTTCAGACTGTATTTTTGTTTTCATGTTTATTTCGTGGTCGGCTACTTTGGTTTCATCGTTATGTGAAGACATAACAGGACGTTGGAGAAATCAACTCGCATCCGAAGTGGTCATAGATCATTTACCAACGGGCGAAATACGTGGCCGGTACTACACGGCTGTTAGTTCAAAAAATACAGCTCTACCTGGTCATAAGATAGTTGGTTAGTAAAAGTTTCTGTGAATATCGCCAGCACATTAAGATGCGATAGTTTACAATGTTTGTGGCTAGATTGTGTAACCCAACAAAAATGGTGTAACCCAAAATGGCAAAAATCAGTAGCGTAAAAAGACAACTTTTGGATTGACATAAAGTCAAATGGCTAAGACATGGGGGCATGCTCCACTGGGAGAATTTTAAATCTTAAGTTGCACATTCAATCTCAGTGGTAATTTCTTTGTTTTTAGAGTGATTAAGATCATAGGTAGTCAGCTAGTTACCACTCCCTCTTAATTTGTGCTCAGATTTCTTCTTTTCACAAGTTCAGGGGGCTAAGATCCCACACTAACACCAATTGAGATAAGTGCCTAAATTTTCATGTAATGTGTCCACATACAGCTCCATTTCTACATATAGGTGCTTTACCATACAACAAACCTGGTTCCTCCTTTGCATTTTCTGTCAACTGGCAAAATGGATCTTCAACCACAGTGTGGACTGGGCAATGTCTAGAGTGTAATGGTGAGGAATTGTTGGAAACATCATGGTTGTTAAGATCCAACGTTGATTCATGCATCGATTTATGGAAGTCAACACGAATTGGTGAGTATGAGTATGAGTATGATGATTAATTAATATTAAATTAGTATTAAATAATTAATAATCTAATTGTGTATAGGAAAAGATGTCTTCAAGCGGATATCACATAAATTTGAAGTTCGTATGAATAATGATATCACACCATTGGCTAAACCTGCAATGCATGCTTGTGATCTTAATGGTGTATGGTACAATGACCTCGGTTCTGAAGTTATTCTCAATCAGACTTCCAATGGTAGCATAGTTGGTGAATATCGCACTGCAGTAGAACGTGAAAAGGGAGCAGCTGGTACATCTCATTCTTTAGTATATGGTTTAAGTGCTTATGGAAACCCCAAAACAACATTTTCGCTGATGGTAGTTTGGCGAAATGGTGCATCTGTGACAGGCTGGATAGGCCAGTGTCATATATGTAATAACACTGTTGTTTTGGAGATGGGATGGTTACTGCGAAGTAAAGAAACATGTGCTAATCTTTGGAAGTCTACCCTATATGGTACAAACACCTTCACACGCCATGAACAAAAGGATGGTCCTAGAAAGTCAAAGGGTGTACACACCCCAAATAGAAATGGTGAAGATGGAGAAGGTGGAGGAGGATTGTCATGTTTTACATCTGCTAATGTTTTATTAGTTCTGTCTTTTGTAGTCATGAATCTCTGTTTGCAATACCAGGACATCTTTTAAGTAATAATCATTCATAAACATGTTTATATTCACATGATAAATTTAATCCAATCTGGAATGTTAAGATTGATTAAGATCCATAAACATGTATCCTATGAAAAAATTTACACAATAATCTTAATCTAGAAGATTGATGAAGACTGATTAAGACTCATAAACAGGTAACTTATGTAAACATTCACACGATAATTTTGAAGTAATCCGTAAAATTTAAAAACGACGATCATTTTGAAGTGTATAACGAAGTATATATGAAATATTTCGTCGAAGGAATAAATTTGAAAAATAAGTACGCTTGATATTTATTGTGACTGATGTTGAAAAACAGATTTACATGAGCGCCATTTCTTGACTGCTATTATTTTCCCGCTGAAGAAAATGTTCGCTTGCTGTCTCTTTTAATTTTTCCTCATTCTTGCTTCGTTGGTGGGTGCGGCTTTTGTGTCAAGTGTTGCGTTACAGCAGAAAATGCTGATTCCACTTTGTCATTATGTTGACGAAACAAGGGCCGAATGATGTTGAAATACACGACATATGAACCGTTGGCACCAACAGTAGACATACACCAACAGAGGAGAAGAAACTTCAACATGTAGTACATAGGAAGCCAAACAAGGAACATTTCCAAAACAATCTCCAAGATTGTGACTGTACTGTAAACAATCCAGTAGAAAAGCCAATGTTCTTGATCAAGGCCGTTCTCTAGAAAAAGATTCAGTACAAAGAATAGCAAATAAAAGAGATGACTGACAAATTAACACGATGTAAACAACAGACAACGTAAAACGTTAAGGCTTGACGACAGAAAACGTAACCCGATGAGATTTGACAACAATAGACGACGTTACACGTTAACACTAGAGTACTAGACAACGTAACACGATAGGGTTTAGGAAGGCTAGAAAACGGAACACAAGGTTTAGCAACCCCACACAACGGTTTATCTCATATGTATAACGTAACAACATTGTAGCATTTTTCATAAATATCAGTCTTCTGTACTGAACACTCTTTGTTCACAATTTGATGCCACAACAGCTGAAACACAGGTATTTGTTTTAGAGCTCTCAACTTATTACTTTGTGTCTATGTCTAAGAAAACATGGCTAATGTAGTAGCCAATGATAGCATTGTTGCATTGATGCAGTTTTTGTACTGGTAGACGTACAGTTTGTTCTTTGTGGAGTGTTACAGCTGTATATATATATAGTCATATATAAATTAGAAACTGACCTGCAGCTTTGATTGACGCGTAGATTGGATAGATCGTTCCCAGGACGTTACACATCACGGCTGCGCTACGTCCCATGCAGAGATAACAGACAGCAAAGAAAAATGCGCCAATGATTAAATAACGTCTGTTGATATGTGTAGCATTTTCAAACAAACGTAGGGTACGCGACAGGACATTGTCTTCACATTCGATCACGTCGTCGAGGCTGTGCACAATGTCTGTGATGATGCGAGTTGACTCACGACGTTGCGTTGAGAAAGTTTTACTCAAACCTGACAATGCAACCTTCCATATGCTGGATTTTGATTGTGGGACGATACTAGCTTCTTGAGATGTTTGTGACATAGGCCTATCTTCCTGCAAATTCTAAGCACAATATAGCGCATGAATACAGTCACATATGAAGCATTTTCACTGGCTATCATGCAGAAATAAGCATTAAGTAGAACCCATTTTAATAAATTTCAGTATCGGTTGAATCTCAGAAATTTAAAGTGACCATTATCATCAACATGGCCGTTTTAATAATATTTTAACTATTTTGATAAGGAGCATATCAGCAACTTGCATTGTTTGACCGCTTTCCCATGCTAAAAGCACTTTATTTTACATTGGTTGTCCAACGAAGTCACAAGTCAACGAAAAATTGCTGTCTGAATGAGTAAACAAACAAAGTGTCCGACTTTCTGACAAATTTGGGGATATATGGCTGTTGAAAGCCAGATTTGAAATGTTGACAGTGCTATTTATTGATATCAATTGATAGTTTCCCATAACTCATACAACATAATAGTATCCACCCCTTTGCTTTCATCCATTATGATTTGCAAAATATACGATCACTGTGAATAAGATAATTTGGCGAAAATTAAAAACAATTCCTGTCATTTTACTTGATGAAAACAATATTCTCTTCTATTTTGAAGAATAAAAACAATTCAGCGTTAATTGCGTTTTGGATTTCAAAAAACCTCTGTAAAAGATAACAAAGACCGCGCCATTAAATGTTCATGAAGACCTTATGAAGACACACTCTCAAACCACATATTAATTAATGTTACCTTGGGACGCAACTTGCAGAATTGCTTTCGACTTCCCAAGAAGCAAACAGTTTCATCGACAGAGGTCTAGAAGGTGTCACATTTATAGCTTGTCCACCGTCCACACGTATCTTATTGTTTATATCCGCCATTGCTAACTCAATATCAACTGAACTGTCAATGCTCAAACTGCCATTGTTGTCAACCTTCTTGTTGCAGAAACTATTCATTTCCGGTTGAGCCATATTAATCGTTAATATCAATAAATATTACCTTCTTCTGTGTGAAGTATCGTTGCATGTATGCAACGCCGTCTTTTAAGGAACAAAAACAATGCTGTAACGCAACACACTAATAATATTTATATACGTCTTTGCTTGAAAAAAAAACATTAATTTGGCAAATAAGAATACTTAACTCGTTTCTGTTTGTACTTAATCAAATAAACAAAACGATCAAAAACACAATGCAATTTGTTACGCAAACTTAAATAAGGCATTTTACCTATTTGAAACGACAAATTGAATAAATAGTGAGAGTGAAATTGGAAGTGACGAAGTGGTAGTGAATAGTGATTCATCCCTTCAAGTTCAAACCGAACAAACGTGTGCACACCACGCTACAAAACCATGCGGTGTTTTTCAAAACATTGGAACGCCAAACATTTTCATTTACATAGTTACGAAACAATTAAAATTAAAAGTTGCGACAAAAAGCCAATTATATTTTATGATTTTTTTTTCAGTCGGAAAGATGGCATTTCGATTTTCAGACTGTATTTTTGTTTTCATGTTTATTTCGTGGTCTGCTACTTTGGTTTCATCGTTATGTGAAGACATAACAGGACGTTGGAGAAATCAACTCGCATCCGAAGTGATCATCTATCATTTACCAACGGGCGAAATACATGGCCGGTATTACACGACTGTTAGTTCAAAAAATACAGCTTTACCTAGTCATAAGATAGTTGGTTAGTAAAAAGTTTCTGTGAATATCGCCAGCGCATTAAGATGAGATAGTTTGAAATGTTGGTGGCTAGATTGTGTAACCCAACTGCAATGATGTAACCCAAAATAAATGGCAAAAATCAGTAGCATATAAAGACAACTTTTGGATTGACATAATGTCAAATGGCTAAGACATGGGGTCATGCTCCACTGGGAGAACTTTTAAATCTTAAGTCGCACATTCAATCTCAGTGGTAATTTCTGTGTTTCTAGAGTGATTAAGATCATATGTAGTCAGCTAGTTACCACTCCCTCTTAATTTGTGCTCAGATTTCTTCTTTTCACAAGTGCAATCCCTTTTGCCATTTTGGGGGCTAAGATACCATGCTAACACCAATTGAGATAAGTGCCTAAATTTTTATGTAATGTGTCCACATTCAGCTCAATTTCTACATATAGGTGCTTTACCATACAACAAACCTGGTTCCTCCTTTGCATTTTCTGTCAACTGGCAAAGTGGATCTTCAACCACAGTGTGGACTGGGCAATGTCTAGAGTGTAATGGTGAGGAATTGTTGGAAACATCATGGTTGTTAAGATCCAATGTTGATTCATGCATCGATTTATGGAAGTCAACACAAATTGGTGAGTATGAGTATGATGATTAATTAATATTAAATTAGTATTAAATAATTAATAATCTAATTGTGTATAGGAAAAGATGTCTTCAAGCGGATATCACATAAATTTGAAGTTCGTATAAATAATGATATCACACCATTGGCTAAACCTGCAATGCATGCTTGTGATCTTAATGGTGTATGGTACAATGACCTTGGTTCTGAAGTTATTCTTAATCAGACTTCCAATGGTGGCATAGTTGGTGAATATCGCACTGCAGTAGAACGTGAAAAGGGAGCAGCTGGTACTTCTCATTCTTTAGTATATGGTTTAAGTGCTTATGGAAACCCCAAAACAACATTTTCGCTGATGGTAGTTTGGCGAAATGGTGCATCTGTGACAGGCTGGATAGGCCAGTGTCATATATGTAATAACACTGTTGTTTTGGAGATGGGATGGTTACTGCGAAGTAAAGAAACATGTGCTAATCTTTGGAAGTCAACCCTATATGGTACAAACACCTTCACACGCCATGAACAAAAGGATGGTCCTAGAAAGTCAAAGGGTGTACAAACCCCAAATGGAAATGGTGAAGATCTACGAGCATTGTCATGTTTTACATCCTCTAATGTTTTATTAGTTCTGTCTTTTGTAGTCATGAATCTCTGTTTGCAGTACCAGGATATCTTTTAAGTAATAATCATTCATAAACATGTTTATATTCACATGATAAACTTTATCCAATCTGGAATGTTAAGATTAAGATTCATAAACAGGTATCCTATGAAAAAATTCACACAATAATCTTAATCTAGAAGATTGATGAAGACTGATTAAGACTCATAAACAGGTAACTTATGTAAACATTCACACGATAATTTTGAAGTAATCCGTAAAATTTAAAAACGACGATCATTTTGAAGTGTATAACGAAGTATATATGAAATATTTCGTCGAAGGAATAAATTTGAAAAATAAGTCCGCTTGATATTTATTGCGACTGATGTTGAAAAACAGATTTACATGAGCGCCATTTCTTGACTGCTATTATTTTCCCGCTGAAGAAAATGTTCACTTGCTGTCTCGTTTAATTTTTCTTCATTCTTGCTTCGTTGGTGGGTGCTGCGGCTTTTGTGTCAAGTGTTGCGTTACAGCAGAAAATGCTGATTCCACTTTGTCATTATGTTGATGAAACAAGGGCCGAATGATGTTGAAATACACGACATATGAACCGTTGGCACCAACAGTAGACATACACCAACAGAGGAGAAGAAACTTCAACATGTAATACATAGGAAGCCAAACAAGGAACATTTCCAAAACAATCTCCAAGATTGTGATTGTACTGTAAACAATCCAGTAGAAAAGCCAATGTTCTTGATCAAGGCCGTTCTCTAGAAAAAGATTCAGTACAAAGAATAGCAAATAAAAGAGATGACTGACCAATTCACACAATGTAAACGACAGACGTAACACGTTTAGGCTTGATAACGTTGGACGTTAACGACAGACAACGTAACGATGAGATTTGACAACGCTAGACAACGTTACACGTTAACACTAAAGTACTAAACAACGTAACACGATAAGGTTTAGGAAGGCTAGAAAACGGAACACAAGGTTTAGCAACCCTACACAACGGTTTATCTCATATGTATAACGTAACAGCATTGTAACATTTTTCATATCAGTCTTCTGCACTGAACAATCTTTGTTCACAATTTGATGCCACAACAGCAGAAACACAGGTATTTGTTTTAGAGCTCTCAACTTATTACTTTGTGTCTATGTCTGAGAAAACATGGCTAATGTAGTAGCCAATGATAGCATTGTTGCATTGATGCAGTTTTTGTGCTGGTAGACGTACAGTTTGTTCTTTGTGGAGTGTTACAGCTCTTTATATAGTCATATATAAATTAGAAACTGACCTGCAGCTTTGATTGACGCGTATATTGGATAGATCGTTCCCAGGACGTTACACATCACGCCTGCGCTACGTCCCATGCAGAGATAACAGACAGCGAAGAAAAATGCGCCAATGATTAAATAACGTCTGCTGATATGTGTAGCATTTTCAAACAAACGTAGGGTACGCGACAGGACATTGTCTTCACATTCGATCACGTCGTCGAGGCTGTGCACAATGTCTGTGATGATGCGAGTTGACTCACGACGTTGCGTTGAGAAAGTTTGACTCAAACCTGACAATGCAACCTTCCATATACTGGATTTTGATTGTGGGACGATACTAACTTCTTGAGATGTTTGTGACATCGTGGTTCGGATGGTACTAGGTTTTTCAGATATTTGCGACATCGTGGTTTTCTCGACACTCCCACCCAGCAGACACCGTTTCTGTGACGTAACAAGTCAATATGTGCATACGTCACAACTGTTTAATTAATGCATCCTAAACGAAAGCTGTTACATGAAGTTCTCCACTAATCGCTATCGTGGGCTCTTAATACTTTCCAAATCCAATATGGGCGATGAATCTTACAAACGGTGGCGAGATAGAAGGACAAATCCTTGTTCTGAAGAAGCCAAGGCTTCATTTAAATGCTTAGATGAAAACAATTACAATAGACGACTATGTGAGGTGTATTTTGAGGCTTATAGGGAGTGCAAAAAAGCTTGGAATGCAAGAAAAGCAGAAAGAAGACGGCAAGGTATTCATCCAGACGACCCATGATGATTGACGAAGAAATGACATGCAATCCAATGCAATGTGCAAGAGAAAATGGGCAATGATGAAGACTATTATTCAGTAGATGATGATTACCGAAAGATAACATTATATTAATCCATGTCTAATATATATTTCCTTTACAGTCTTGATACAAAAAAAAATAAAGTATAAAATGAACTCTCCTAACCAAAATCAAAAAACTTATCTTTGTCTTCAAATTCAAGATGGTTTCTGCCTATGAGTGTATATCATTTTTTGAAAAGTCAACATTGTACCTGGAAGTTTGAAAATTTGTCCTTTTATTAACTAGTGAGCATCTCTCCTCCATTGCTAAATAATAGAAGAAGATTCTGTCATACAACAAAATCAACAACAACTACAAAGATAATAGTTATAACTAAAGCATAGAACTATGACAACAAAGTCATAAGTTATACAACAGAATACAAAAAATAAGAACATTCATCAAACATAATCAACCTCAAACTTGGCTTTCCAATCCTTCATTTCCAGTTGATATTGTTGCCTTAATTGAAATGCTTCATCATTTAATTTCGTTTTTTTCCCTTCATCCAACTGCTGCCATCTCTTAGCACACTCTCTGATCCAATCTTTCATATCAACGTCTTCAGTACGAGGGAATTCGTTAACACAAGACTTTACAAACAAAATATAACCATTTCCTGGATGTTTTGGTTTCGGAATCTCTTTCTCAAACGCACGAAGATCTTGTTTACTTTCTGACTTAATACTTTTCAATAAACGTTTGTCTTCAGCACTCAGATTGACTTTATATTCTTGCATTTTTTGCCTATAATCGTTTAAGGCCTCTTCGTACTTCTCTTTGTAGGGTATTTTATCAAGCTCATCGAAATTACGCCATTCCTCGCTGATTCTCTTGGACATTTCCATAAGCGAGACATCGTGATAGTCTGGACTATCTCGCAACTCTTTCAGTCGTTCCGTGAGGAACAAGAGCCATGAACTTGGAGGTCGCTTAGGCTTTTCAGGGAGACTAAAAATAGCTTGAGTCTTTGCATTCCGTACTGCTAGACAAGTACAACGTTCGTGCAAGCCTTGCAGCAAAAGACTTCGACAGGTTCTCGCAGTAAAGAAACATAATGATGCCATATTACAAAACTCTTTCTCTCACTAAGTTTTCCGCCTACAAATAACCGCGTAGTTGGGGAAATGGAATATTCAAACTGCATAATCATTGGTTGAATGATTCAATTTTGACCAATGAGAAACAGCGTTTTCAGACATCTTTCTAAAACAACATGGCGGCCTGCCCTGTTCGAATTTTGAAGTGTCGTTTTCTACGATTGTTTTACAATAAAGAGCGAGCTGAATGTATTATAGGGAGCGAACGGCCTTTAGCATGTACACAGATTAATTCGGTGAGAAGACGTTTTAGGACAACAGTAGCAGCTGATGTCGACGGACGGTACGATGACATATTTACAAATTAAAATTGAAAGCTCGTTTCTATTTACGATTAACTGTATAAGAAATGACTACATAAATATCACTTTCATGATGTCTACAATAGGAAATTGATATTTGATAGTCAAACCTTGGCGCAATTAGCTGATGGTGCTGTGACCGTTAAGGTACACCTTAATAACGCAAGATTGTTATCAATGTCAAACGGCAATAATGCTAATTAGTGTATTTTTTTTTGTCAGTTTGGTAACTCCTCGCTTTTAGCGACAGTTGTTTCCTCGAAAAAAGTGTCAGAAAAGACTTCACGAACTTAAGGGTATTTATTTCATGACCAACTACTTTAACTCTTCCACAATATTGTTCTTTGCCACCTTTTGCAGGTAGATTATCAAGAGAAATCTTCTGCAATGGGTTTTATTCCAAGCAACTACAAAAGGAGAGACCTGGGTCCCAGCGAAAGAGAAATACTTATTGGCAGATTAATTGGTAGATTTTATGTCAGGACATCCACTTTACTAAATGACAATTATTAATCTCTTACAAATTACTTTATTCTGTAGACAGATCTGTAAGATCATTGTTTTCAAAAGATTATCATAATGAAACTCAGGTAGATCATGTCATTACCAGGTACGTTATTGATCCAGTCAGAAGCTGACTGCATTCATCCATTTCCATAGGTCATCTGCACCTTGCTTGCTGCAGATGGAATGAACATTCCTGATATTCTTGGGATCAATGCTGGTAACCATGGAAATAAAAGATATCATACCATATAAAAGATCATGTAATTGAAATCCTGATATTTCTCTAGTTTCAGCATCACTATGTGTTTCTGATGTGCCATGGAATGGACCTGTTGGTTCGTAAACATTACCAATCATATGTTTGTATTCATCTTGGCTTTGATTATTTTTAGTAAGGGTAAAGATCCTTTATACTCTTCTTTTAAGGTGCCGTGCGTATTGCAGACATTGATGATGAATTTGTCATTAACCCAACCAAAGAAGAGCTGCAGCAAAGTTCCCTTGATTTAGTTGTTACCAGTAGTGAACATAGAGTTGGTAAGGCTGTTGGATTGGAGTGATTATTTTCTCAAGAAAAATAAGCTGAAATTTGTGGAGTTTTGTAGTGATGTTAGAAGGTAGTGGTGTTGAAGTGCAAGACGACAGACTAATTGAAGCGATAACTAAAGCTCATTTAGAGGTTTGAAGGCGTACTTTTGTTTGCATTCTATAATACAGCAAAACAACCCAATCTTTTTTAGTTTGCTCTCCTCTACATCTTCAATATTATCTTATTATCTTTTATAAATCTTCTCAATCACAACTCTAGTGTCAGTCAATAATAAATGTTATCAAAGATCTTCAAAGTAAAGTTGGTAAAGAAAAGATGCATGTAGAAGCCCAACCCAACGACCCAGAGGCACTCACCCGGCGAGTCCAAGAGTTAGTTTTGTGCAGCAATTTTGGAATGAATATCACACATTTTTCCTCATCATAGTTCTTTAAATCTTTCAAGGCTATCTGAAGCGTCCATACGCAACATATTTCTTGATTCAAAGCTTACAAAGGTGGATAAGATAAGCTGAAAATGTTGTATGTAGACCATTTTCATTCATATCTACGTATCATCGTATTCAGCTCCCTAGAGATAAAGAGATCAAGACATTTCAAGAGACAGTTTGGAATAGATTAAAGGGTAACATTGAATTCCATACATTAAAATAAATCACAGACTTGCTTGATGTTGATTATTTTATACACACAGAGGAATTTCCTGAGACAGAAGTTCAAGTTTTTACGAGAGTTTTCAACAAACTAGTAAAAGATGTTTTTCGTGATAATATCTTAAAAGACATGGGAAGGTAATCAAAGTCTTCTCAACGTGCATTTTATAGGGACAAGTGAGTGCCTCAATAATTTGAAAAAGACAGTTCACTTGAGAAGCTAATGAACGTCGCAAATCATAAAATGAAACACTGCCGCACTCTATATATTACACAATGAATAATTTCATTCGAAACAAGCTTAATACGTCAGGATTACGGGTTTACTTTATAAATCGTACAGCTAAAAGCATCCAGCTTCAGATGATTATCTCTTACAGATGTGACGGCAGATCTTTCGACGAATTGCGTTCAATATCATGTGATGTTGACCTATTTAAACCACTTCATGGCTCCGCCGTCTTTAAACGTGGAGAGACTCAGGTAAGGATTGTGTACAACGCATGCAATAACGTACTTATTACGTTCACCCATCAACTCTAGGTGTTTTGTACAGTAACATTTGACGCCGCTGGTGCTATGATTCAATCAAACAGACGTCGTTCAGCGTTTGGGTAAGAGACTTTCGTACATTATTGTATGTTGTGCACATGAACAGCAAAAAACTCGTCATTTAATATTCAGAGACGAAATAACAAAGAACTTCTTCCTGCATTATGAGGTAGAGTAAGAAAAAAAAGGATGGCAGGTACGTTTCACATGAAATCCAGAAATAATTAATTCTCTTTTCAACAGTTTCCACCGTTCTGTAACAACGAGATTGGTATAACCAAAACAAATTCACGTCGAGAGATTGGACATGGTTTGAGTTTGTTATAATCACAACGTTGTTATATTAGATTCCTTACAAAAAAAAACATGGATATTTAGGTTCCCTTGCAGAGAAATCTCTCGCTGCTATTGTTCCACGCGGTTTTCCTTTCACCATACGTCTGACGTCACAAGTCATGATGTCCAATGGTATGAAACTTTCACAATAACCACCTTAATTAAAGTGCGCTAATTACTGTGTACGTACAGGATCATCTTCCATGGCGTCGGTATGTGGAGGGAGTCTGGCACTAATGGACGCAGGTGCATCCAAAATTCAATGATTTGCAAGAACCTGAACAATCCTCTTTCAAGCGTTTTTTAACACGAACATTGCAGGTGTGCCAATAAGTAGACCCGTGGCTGGCGTAGCTTGTGGACTGGTGACTAAATCCACCAATGACGACATTGAAGATTATAAGTTGTTAACGGATATTTCTGTGAGTGCAAACATGATGGCAAACGATCTTTATTGTTTGGATGTAAAGAGGTTATATTATAGGGAATAGAAGATTATCTCGGGGACATGGATTTCAAAATAGCGGGCACCAAGAATGGGATCACCGCTCTACAGGTTTGTGAAAGTGTGAGAAATCGTGAGAGTTACACAACATATAGACATAGACATATGCAATATTGTAGGCGGACTTCAAGATTCCTGGATTGCCACTAAATATAATAGAGGAAGTAATTCACAAGACCACAGGTTCTGATATGTTGTGTTTGCTTCGGTGATGAGAATTTTCCATTGTATAAACCAGATGTATCTAATTCAGGCGACAGATTGAAAATATTGGACATTATGAATTCAGTGATTGCAGAAGCGAGGACAGAACGTAAAGAAAATGGTCCCGTTACTGGTAGGTATCCATGATTTCTAGCTGGAAATTGTCTTTGAAACCTCTGAAGTATCCGTGAAACCTCTGACGTATTTGTATAACCTCAGAAGTATCTGTGAAACCTCAGAAGTATCCGTGATAACCTCTGACTATCTGTGAACGCTCAGAAGTATCTGTGAAACCTCTGAAGTATCTGTGATACCTCTGAAGTATCCGTGAAACCTCTGACGTATTTGTATAACCTCAGAAGTATCTGTGATAACCTCAGAAGTATCTGTGATAACCTCTGACTATCTGTGAAACCTCTGAAGTATCTGTGAAACCTCAGAAGTATCTGTGAAACCTCAGAAGTATCTGTGATAACCTCTGACTATAATAGAAGTATATAAGAAACCACTGGACGAACTTGGCGAAATATACACATCTAATTATTATTAATTGCAGATGTTGTCGATGTCTCTTTGAAAAAACGGTCTCAGTTTCTTGGTCCTGGAGGAATTAACATTAGACAATTAGAAAATTCTACAGGTAATGAATTAGATCTCAACATGTGGAAATCTTCAGAGTTCTTACAGATGATTTCATAACTTGTTAACTTATCAAGGAGTTTCATTGAGCTTCCTGGAAGAAGAAAAATGGTCAATATTTGCACCTTCTCCATCGGCAATGAAGGAAGCAAGAACTTACATCGACCAACTTTTACAAGACAAACCAGTAAGAACTTTCATCTGTCGTTATGAATTTCAACTATTCTTTCATATTTCCTCACCATAACCAATGATCTTAACGCTGTGTCCAAAAAAACACAATGATAGATGTCATTTACTTGTTCCTAGGACCCCGAGTCTTTGTTAGAATATGGAGCGATCTACGATGGAAAAATTCTTGAGCTGAAGTAAGTTTTTTCACTAAACTGATGACCAAGTATCACAAAGAATAATGAAAATGTTTCCTTGGTAACGTTAGACCGTACGGTGTGATGGTGGAATTACTGCCTGGAGCACCTCCTGCATTGTTACATAATGCTCAATTAGATCACAGAAAGGTAAGTATATTTCGTAACATCCTGTAAGTATCACTTTCTGTTTATAATAAATCATTTTTAACACGCTGAAAACTTCCCTTAAGATATTCAGTCATGAGGTTCTTGGTCTAAAAGTTAATCAGCCAATCAGAGTGAAGTATTTCGGACGTGACCCCGCCACAGGACGCATGCGTATATCACGAAAGGCTCTACTACCAGCTCCACGGCGACAGGAATACGAGAGAGAACTGGCAACAAGTTATGACAAGTCAGTCATAGATTCTGTTCGCAAGACTTTGGATTCGTAGCGGTATTAAGAATGACATAGAAACATAACACAATCAGATGGTAAACGGTCAAGATTCTGACAGAAACAAAAGAAAGGTGTAAAGGTCTAACATTAAGTAAGTTGATCACGGGCATAATCGAGGATTCGACACTTAAAATTAAAAAAATCTAAAAATCGTCTTTAACGATAACGCAGTATTAAAAAATACATTCACGTCCAGAATCTTCTTTGAAGCTACTGCATTACTGCGCGTAATTAAATATGCTGTTTACCATTAGGTGTATCATAAAGCATTCCTTTTAATTTTTACTTTTTGTTACATATGTTTGAGAGACTCGGTGAATTGTTTCAAGACGAATAATTTAACATTTGCCATTATGCAAATGTTTATGTAACGTGAAGTTACTCGGAGCGTTCTAATCACAACCTTGCTTTGTGATCAAAACATGGCGTTTGCGAAATAGTCCAATCACAATTTCCATGATGATCAGTTCGCAACGCGGCGTTATATGGAATAGTCGCATCACAAGCTTGCCTTTCGATCAATAAGTAACGCGGCGTTATATGGAATAGTCGAATAACAAGCTTGCCTGTTGATCAATATGTAACGTAATGTTGTGTGGAACGGTCCAATCACAAGCTTGCCTGTTGATCAATATGTAACGTAATGTTGTATGGAACGGTCCAATCACAAGCTTGCCTGTTGATCAATATGTAACGTAATGTTGTATGGAACGGTCCAATCACAAGCTTGCCTGTTGATCAATATGTAACGTAATGCTGTGTGGAACGGTCCAATCACAAGCTTGCTTGTTGATCAATCTTTAACGTAATGTTATGTGGAACGGTCTAATCACAAGCTTGCCTGTTGACAAAAATGAACAAAACGAAGCTTCAAAAGCTTCATTACCGTTAAAAAATATACACGTTTGTCACAACAAAGATCGCAATTTGTGTGTTGAACACAGTGAGAAACATTGCTCGTATGAACGGAAAATGTCAGCGGTCTATTTGGAAATAAAAACCGAGCAGTCTAAACGGAAGAATGTGATTGGACTGTTCAACATCATCCAACGTTATGTCAGAAGCAGCCGGTCAACGTTTCTTGGGTAAACATTAATTAATCCTACCTTGTGCTACTCTTCATCATTATCAGAACCATCGCCTGAATTCCACTCTATCTCATCAATGTTCTCTAGATCGAGTAAATCTTGTAGCGCCACAGCTGCAACAAATAACTCATGTTAATGGATTTAATAAGTAGAGTAACCCGCTAAAAAGAACACACCTTCAAGATCTGGTATCTCAAGTTCAGAGTTGTTGAATAACATCATTGCATTGTAAATTAAGCATTTGAATTTATGCTCCACGTGGAGTTTATGATCAGGAGCGTAACTTGCATGGGAACATAATACAACGAGAATGCTTAGACCCAGACGAAAAACACGAAGGCTAAAGGGGAGAGCATTGAAAATATGGTAAATAAATGGCAGATATCACTTATCTACGCAAGCAAAGGTTTTTAAGGGTAGGGAATCTTTCATAAAACGGTGCTCAAACACTTTATTACTTAATGAAAACAATTTTTAATTGTACAAATGAAGACTATAGTCTTGGAAATATTATTGAGTGGCGATGTTCCATTTGCCTGCGCCACTGATAGCAAAGTATTGCTTCATTCTGTGAGTATGGCATTCTTTATTCCAAGTATCCCAATAATATTGCGCTATCCTATGATATAAAGTAGTCCTATAGTTATCCTATGATATAAAGTAGTCCTATAGTTATCCTATGATATAAAGTAGTCCTATAGTTATCCTATGATATCCTTACCGATCATGATTGGCAAGTTGTTCCCCATCCATATCTAGAAGATAATTAACTTCATCATATAGTATGAGAACGAGACAACGTATGATCTGAAACAGAAAACACACGTGACATACAGTGTAACTTGAATCTAAATCTGTAATCTTTAATCGTCACATACTGTAACCTTGAATCAAAATCGTCAATTGAGCAAATGATACAAACCTCAAAACTGCACTGACAGTCAGAATCCAGAAGAAACTCCATTGCATCCTCTTGGCTGAATGCATAATGGTTGAGAAGCTCAATGAACTATTGTGTGGAAATTACAACGAATCGTTGTTAGTTTTAAGTAGTCACGCTAGCATTTATACAAACTTTATAAACTGTTTTGCCTTCGTTAGTTAGCTGAATTCGTTAGTTATTTGTCTTCGTTAGATGGTTGCCTTCGTTAGTTAATTGCCTTCGTTAGTCAGCTGACTTTGTTAGTTAGTTGCCTTAGTTAGTTGCCTTAGTTAATTGCCTTCGTTAGTCAGCTGACTTTGTTAGTTAGTTGCCTTAGTTAATTGCCTTCGTTAGTTAATTGCCTTCGTTAGTCAGATGACTTTGTTAGTTAGTTGCCTTAGTTAGTTGCCTTCGTTAGTTAATTGCTATCGTTATATGGGTCCTAAACATGAAAAGCACGAATTTCAGCCTGAAAAAGCGAGCCCTTAATACCTGTAAAATAAACGTTTGTCGTTGTTCGTTGTCTTCAGGCTCCTCTTCACAAGCACATTGATAAATCTTTAGGAGAATACAATCATCTATGACGGGAAAATTATTAATGTGGAAAAATTTCCAAGAATAAAATTACCCATTTCAACATCGTCACCTGTTCCCGAGCACAACATGCAACGGATGTTCTTGCAAGGTAGCAAATTAGTTAGTAGCATCGTTATCCGTGACATTTTCGGGATATTACAGTTGTTCTTTGTAACATGTTGCATAAGAGATCCATAATGAATGTAGGAGAACAAGCTGATAAAGGAAAACAGGCATACCTGTAACATAGCTCTGTTACAACGAAACAACCAATCAAAAAAGAATTGCAAATTGTAATAATAGTGATATTACCGTTCCAGATGGAGTTGATCACATGTTGTTGTCATAGCAACTAGAACATCTAGTGTCCCAAAGCAAATGATCTGGGTTGCATCATCCTGAAAATAACATGAAATGACATCATACAGTGTCAATTCATCCAACTTATTTAAACTACATACGTACCATAAATAGAGTGAGTAAATGATTCATATTCTGTAGAAGAAGGGATTGGAATGATTTCAGTTTATTGGCATCAAAATCTGAAAAAACAGATCAGATGCAAAAACATTGAAATCAATCAAGTTTAGAACAAATTTAATTATTACAATGTTTAATCACAGTAAAAACAATAAAGTCTAAAGAAAGAAATAATGCTAATCTAAAATTTACATAGAACAAATTGACTTGAGGGGGGGGTATATGCCACTGAAATCAAGAAAAAGGAACAAAAATACTAAAATCATCATATCTTCATTCCAAAGATATTTTGTTTTCATCAAAGAAGTCTTACCTGTATTGCAAGTCACTATGTTGCATGTCTGTACAGGATCCTCCTGTATCAAAAATCAATAAAATTTATGAAAGGTTTTTGAACACAATTGAACAAGAAATTATACCTTAGTGACTTCCTTAGAATCATATGTGATTATCAAGTCATCTTGTTTGAAAAGTTCTGGTTTTGTTCGATCCAATACCCAATGCACAACAGATGATACAGAGTGAAAAAGAACCTTCAGCACTTTTAGAGTAAGAACAAGCATTTCTTCATCATCATGGCATGTGGTATCAGTAAAATTTTGCTTGCTCGTTGATGATTTATCAAACTTTTTGTGGTGTTTGTGGCTATCAGCTGATCTCTGTCTTGAGTAAATAAATGAAGTAAGGTAAAGTTCTAAAACCACCAAGATATTAATGAAACCAATATTGCTGTCTGGATTGTTATTTAAAACAAGCAACAAAGACAAGCCATGTGAGACAAGATCAAACTTTCCAGATTCATAATAAAGCTCCTTGTCTCTTTCTTGAGATTTACTTGTCTGTGTTTGTCTCATAGAAAACTGTGAAAGTTCTGTTGTAACATCAACACAATGTGAATCTAATACTTCATCAAGATATTTCATAGGATGTTTCAACAATGTCAACAAACTAAACACCTCAAAACCATTGTTGTAGCAATTGTCTGTCCATTGGGCAAGGAGTTTCTTAACAAGATAAACTTGTTTATCAAACTGCTTATAAATTTTACTAGCCCTATTTTCAACCCACAAATCTTTTGAACAATTAAAATTTTCCTCCTCTTTAACCATATTCCTAGACTTATTAAGTCTGCCTTTTCCTCTGACTGATATCTCTGAATTTAAGACATCCAAAAACTTAGATGTCACATCAGACTTCTCAAGTTTTGGTACTTTATCGATGGACATTGCACAATTGGTCTTTTGAGAACCAACAAAAGAATCAATGGCATCAAATCCAGAACTCAAACTATTTGCTTTGCGTTTCAAAGAGCCTCTTGACTGTCTCTGAGATGCGGAGAAAGAATCATGAGTGCTAAATATTTTTTGATTTTTGTTTTGAGTCTCTAACTTCATGAGTTCATGTTTTTGGAAAGAAAGTTGGGTTTTTAAAGCCTTAATTTCTTGCATCAACTGACCATCTCGTTGGGATTTTTCCTCTTCGTACTTTAATCTCATGTTGCAAATGATGTTGTCTTTATCTCTTACTTCTCGTTGACGAGTTTCTAATTTCTGACGGATAAGGGCCAACTGTCCATCTTTCAAACGCGCATTTCTTTCAAGCTCCTCTATTTTAATGTTCAAGACATGCAAGCGATTTTCAACATTCGTAATTTGCGAAGCATCATTCATTAAATCGTTTGAATCCCATTGGTTTACTGTCAGACCATAAGTTGGTTCTGGACACATGGCAGCTCCATCAGACTTACATGTCACTTTTCTCCATGCATCCATCTCCAAACGTTGTAAATCTTCAGCCGTCATTGAGTCGGTGATATCGTCATCGTCAAAACCCAAAAAATCTTCCATTCTAAACAGAAGTGATGATATAAAGATTTTGTTGAATTTGGGACAAAAAATTGACTACAAAAGAAACGGATCGTCGTGTTGTATTTTTATTTATATTTTATACTTATTAATCATTTCAATTTGCATGTAATGTACATCCATAATATAACTATTTATATAGTTCAGTGGCCATCTGTATGTATTTTAGTTCAATGAATGTACCTCAAGGAGAGGGAATCGGTCGGATGGGATCAAAGTTAGGATGGATGGAACCAGTATAGAAGGATTATTTGTTTAGTTATGTACACAACCTAGATAAACAATATTTGTTTTTATCATTTTGGTGTCTTGCTCATTGCACTATTTCACTGTTTGTTTAAATTAAGGCGGAAAACCAACAAAATTTTTGGCGAGAACTTTGTTCCAGTCACCACCATATAAACATCACATAATGCCATCTTCAAAGGATTTTTTGTGTGATGGTAAGACAATATTATCAACAACAGTGACAATGCGGGGGTAAACATGACATAGAAATAATGATTTTGAAATTTTTGTAAGTGTGACATAACTCAAATCTAACACTTTTTACCAAAAAGAAGACGAACAGACTGGTTAGAGGATGGTCTGAAACATGAACTACTCTGTTCAATCACAATGACGTGATGTTCTTGAGTTGATAGTAAGTCGTTGCCATGTTTATTTCATTAAAACTCTTGAATATATCAAGGAATCCTTTAACAATCATCTCCACCAACAAATTCAACCATTTCATTTGTACAAGCACCATAATCTCCACCTCACAAGCACGATTACCAAATATTCCTTTAGGCCCCGTCGGCACCAACACAAACTGCTAGTGCTTCGATAGTTTCCATTCAGAAGTAAAATCATTTTTATGATTCAGTTTTCCAGCTTTCTTATCGAACAAGGGGATCGTGCAACCTTATTTCTACTATACGAACCGTCATTCGCATTGTTTTTGTTTGCGCACGATATGCTTCCTCTGTCTTTTACTTATATATGTGAAAGATGTGAAAAAAGCACTCATTAAAAAGAATTTATGATTGAAATATGTTTACTTAAAAATTAGCAATTGCAACTGAAAGCATTTCAACGTGAGTTTTGGTTCAATGGCAATTGTAATAATAAAAATTAGATGTTATTCACATGCGTGTGTTTACAAGGATTTCCTTTTGTTGTCACGCGACGAAAGGATCGTCTTCAATTTATCAAATCTTCCCGTCCTGACTTGTAAATTTCCAAAAACAGGATCGAGCCATCGACTTCTGTCGTCCATTGATATATGATTGAGTTGTCCAGGAAGAATTTTTGATATCTTATGTAAAGGTAGAGGCATCAATGGAAAAGGAGGAGGATTTAGGATTTCTTTATCTTTCTTCATTTGTGGGGCAAGTGGTTCACCCAACCACCATGACAACGACAATGTATTGTTTAATCCATTAGGGTTATCAAGTATCTCGCCATCTTCAACTTCCTCCAACTTCATTTTATGACACTCTATAAAGCTTGATGTTCCAGGAGGTGCATCATCATCCTCATCCTCATCTATCTCCATTCTGGAAGCCATCTTCATCTTTTTATGAGATTGGTCAGACATGCCATCATCTGATGAAATTCTTCGTTTACTATTCTCTTGTCGCAAGTTTTCTTTTTTGTCAACAACAATCTGATCACGTGGTGATGCTGCAGGTAAATGCACCTCATGAGCAAGGTCCCTGCATCCTGTAACATTTTGTACAAAAATAGAGGCTTGTTTACTTCCATCAAGGTTTAACAAAAATTTAATACTGGCTACTAATTCATTGACCAACGTTGTGTTACTGGAAGATTATTGGATTATTAAAATAGACAGAGGTGAAATGGGATAAAGCTACCCTAAGACACAATATCCTATTTTTGGTAATATCTTAACTCTTAATTATTATTAATAACAACAGAACCATAGAGTGATTGTCACACATGGGACAAGGAAATTACCCTGTAGTGTACAAAATAAGCATGTATGCATAAAATACATTCCTAATAAGGCTTCATAATCTTTAAACTAGCATTTATACAAAGAAAGCCCTTGAGAAGTCTAGTCATCAGCCATTACCTCACACAAAAGAAAACCTTTAACTCATATTTAATCCATACCCAAGGAAAACCCTTGACAGCAAATCATCAATAGTCATAAGTGGTGACAAAGCCATCACTTCACACAAAAGAAAACCTTTAACTCATATTTAATCCATACCCAAGGAAAACCCTTGACAGCAAATCATCAGTAGTCATAAGTGGTGACAAAAGTGAACTACAAAATTAGTACCTTTTGGTATTGGCACATTAAAACCAGGAAATTGAACCATTCCCTTGACATTTTCCAGGCCTTCCTTTCCTTTTTCCTCCTTTCCCTCTTTTCCATACATCACGATACCAGAGTTCCCAGGCAACCAGCCTGGGGGGTAGCCAAGCATTCGCATACGATAAATAAAAGGAGGGAGATCTTCGTCAGCCATGCTTAATGCATCACGTAAAGTCTGACTGATTGTTCCTGGTTTCAAATGAGAATATTTATCATTTTCTGTTGATTCTTCATGATAACGAGAATCGCTATTGTATGGTTTGTTGTTTTCAAACTCTCTTCGTCTCATACTGATGCGAGCTAAGTCCCTTCTTTTATTGCAGTCCTTCAATTGATGATCTCCATCGCAATTGAAACAAGTTCTCTTCCACTTCTGCTTTATTTTTCCACCAATATTAGCAGGTAATGTATTAAAATATACTGGTTCATATGATGGGATGGAAACTTTATCAATGCTGGATTGTGACGTATCAACACAATACGAACTAAAATATTGTACATATCCTGTTGGTGTATGAGTTGTATTGTCATTTGATGTGATTCCCAGAGCTGCTGCAACATCATGCTTTAATGTGGTGTTATTTTCAAGGTTGGTTATTTCATCATGTTTCTCTGAATTTGGAGATTTTTTGGCAAGATGGATAATCATGTCTTCAAATTCCTTTTGCCTTGCTAAAGAACATTTATGGTAAACTACACAAGCAAATGGTTCATCTTCACCTTTACTAAACATCGTTCTCAGTAAGAACTTCTTCAAAAACATATTTTCTTCCCTTAGAGAGTCCAATTCGTCAGTATCCCTTTCACTTTTTGACCTTGACAACTCATCTTTAGCCTCAACATCCACCGATTCAAATGCACAAAATAATTTCTCTTCATCATATACTTGCTCTTCCATTTTCTACTGACATTATATATTCTTTAAATATGTTAAAAATTCTAAAAAATAATGTTTTTGTACAATTAAAAACAAGCATGTCTTATCCTCATGTCCGCCATGTTAACTCGAAGTGCAGTGGTAGCGCCTGGTTTCAGCGCATGCTCGGGGCCAAACGCCAATCACTGTATAAAACATGTGAAAACATGGTACAAACCAAACTCTTGGTATAAACTGAGGCCAAACTTACCAAAAGAGGTTAAATTGCCAAACTACTAGCTATGCAAGAAAGCGTGCAGGGACCATAAGAGCGATTTTATGGAAATATTTTCGAGACGATCGAAACGAACGAGGCGACCAAAGCGATTACAATCTTCTGGATAGAACTCTGCTCTGTCCAGACGATTGAAACGAATGCTTGCCATATCGTCCATGCACGCTTTCAGACGTCAGACGATCGAAACAATTATATGGAAAGGGCTTAAGACAGCAGCAAAAAGCTTGGAACTAGAATAAAAATCTTTAAATTTATGTATATATAAATAAAGTAAATACTTTATATAGTAGATATCAACTAGCAGTGGAAGCTAAGTGCGATATTGGTCCAATTATGGACCAATTAGCTCGCTCAGTCACAAATTTTCAGATAAATCATCTGCGTATGCGCAGTCTGCTTAGGCAGTCGACTTGACCAGATGCCCAAGTTCATGGTCATGGCAACGACCAACTGCATCTACTAGCACCGATTTTGAAGTAAATAGCAAGCTTAGTAACAATTTCATTGAGAAATCGTCTGCGCATGCGCTTGAGCTTACGCAGTCCCTCTATTAATTGTTCATAATCATGGCAACGAGTAACTATATGTACTTGCACTACATTTGTAGCAATTAACTCAATTAGTCTCAAATTATCAAAGAAATCAATTGGGCATGCGCAGTAGTGACATTGATTATACCACAATTTTCGTAAGCCTTTGAATTTTGGTATATAAATATAAAGCCAATACTAGGTATAGTAGATGTCAACTAGCAGTGGAAGCTGGGTGCGATATATATGCAGTGGCTTAGGAGCCCACACTTCGGTGGCGACCGCACTCTCCCTGCGTACCCCGAGCAAAGCCTATCGCAGGTGATCTCGGGGTCTGATGGGCAGAAGCTTGCTATTGCATCTCCCAAGTAGGATAGCGTGGAGGAGCCGAAATCTCCTACCGAAACGTTAACATGCGGCGTCACTAGAGTGCCTTACGTATCAGAAGGTATCGGGAAGCATGGACCGAAAAAGGGGTTTTTTGCTTTCGAATTTTATCTTTTTGTTTATTTTTTTCTCATAAAATAAAGCAAGCAATGTTTTTATTAACTTCTTATGACACTGCGCCCTTTTCTATAATATAAGACGACCTTCAACATGCTTTATTCAATTTTTATTGGTTTATATCTTTCTGATTTAACTCTCTCATTTGCTGTTTCTCATGCATCACGAGCAAACCATCGAAGTGCTTCATGGCAAACAAGGATTATCTGGTTCCCTTTAATTAACATACGACGCTATAGTGCTAAACTATCTCGAGGTATCCGGTTGCATGGACCGAAAACTGGATTTTTTGTTTTCAAAATTTGTCTTTTTTCTTCTCATAAAAGAAACTAGAACATCCGAGGATACTGCAATTGTTCAAACAACTCCTGCCCTTTTGACTTATAATTTAAAGCAACTCTAAGTATGTTTATACGCTTTTTACTTGTTACCTTTTACAATGTAACTTTCTCATAATTCTTTCGTGACGAACGAGAGCTTTCTTATACAATATGTCTCTCTCATTATGAACGAAAGTGTCCATAGGCTTCATGGAAAAAGGGATTATCTACTTTTTTATAATAGTTTCTACAAAGATAATATTTAATATACCGAGCAATTTGTATCGTCTAAATTAAACCTCACTTTCAACCCTTTATGTTATAAAATTTTGATAATATCGAGTAATCGTTATATTACAGTATTGTCAACAGTTGGGAACATAAAAAATTAAAAAGGTAAATGAAGACAAAAAATTCATTTAATTCCTACACAGATTATATTACATAATACCATTATTATCGATATATTTATATAAAACAAGACATTAGGAAGAAATATTGTCTTTTTCAAGATTACATAAAGAGACCATTTCTTTCATTAGAGTGACATCGTACATTAATTTATTTAATGGAAAGTGCTTCTCTTTCTTCATAGCCCAGTTTTCTGTAGTTGATCGACACAAGGAGCATTGAAAATCATAAGGTCTAGTCAAAACCTTACCGTTCTCCCTCAGTCCTGTGTGCGAAGTCCTTTGACGACAGCTATAGACGAAAGGCCGACGCACTGTTGGTTGCATATCGGCAACAAACTTTTCGTGTCCAGTTAAATAGACCGTTTGAAGTAGCTTGCACGATTTCTTTTTAAATTCCTCGACAAATGCCTCTACTTTGTTTAAAATCGTATCCGTAATGTGAAATTTGCTCTCCATACTCAGGTCTCTAAATTTTTCGGACGTTTTTAAATACTTCAACGAAAACGAGGCTGCCATTTCATAACACTGTTGCTTCACATCCTCCAACGAATATCTTTCGGCGAGGAGTAGAAAGTTGATACATTTCAAGCCTGGTTTTTCCATATCTAGTATAAATGAACTACAAAGAATGCGAACTTTTTCGATCTCAAACTCTTTAGCTAATTTCAACAGTAACATTATATTTTGTGAATTAATTGTGTGTAGATTGTAGATCACCAACAAAAGTTCGTAGATTTCCTTCGGTTTTTTCTTCGGGAGATAAATGATATCGTTAACGTTTTTACGCGATTTAATCAAGTCGTCAAATACAGGAGACCATAAACACAGAGTGTTCTTGTGAACATGAAATTCCTGATTTTCGACTCGAAGAACGACATCACTCCGATACCAAGGTTTTGCAAACTCACAATTTTCCATCATAAATAGATTACAAGTTTTAAATTTCTTCATTCAAATTACAAGAACAAAAAATTCTTTGATCAGTAGCGTCAACAAACAACGCGCGTTCGACGTCCGTTATTCTCACGCGCAGTTATGTACTTCATTTTTCAAATAATTTGCTGGAATCCACTGGATAGTGACTCTTCAAGAGCAATGGCGGCTACATTTTCTTTTACAAAATGAAACTTTGTGTTCTGGAAATAACCTAATGCTATATTAATTCTCCAGTTCAAATCGTACCTTTTTTTAAAGATAATTTAGGAACCTTTCAGGGAAAATTGCAATGAAAAGGATAGCGTTATCAACAACAAAAAGCTACGTACGATTCCGCGCAGTTTTTTACTACATTTTTCAAACAATTTGCTGGAATCCACTAGATTAGGGACTTTTGAAACTTTGTTTTTTTGGAAACAAGCTTATTTTAGAAACCTTTCGGGAAAAACTGCTATTCATAAAAAAGCGTTATCAAAAGCAAAAAGCTAAGTACGATTTCAAGGAAGCGAACCGAACTTTCCTTTTGAAGAAAAAATATGGCACACCAAATTTTTAACGCCACATGGCTAACAGTCTGGAAAAGTGCACTATCCAATGGATAGCAGCACACTTAAAAGTTAAAATATCGCATTAGAACGTTTTCGAAGAAATAAACTTTTTTCATTTACATTATTTACAAATAAAATATCCTAAAAAATTAATAATCACGATTTCATTTTTTTTTCAAGTGTAATTATAAGGTCAAAATTAACTAAGTTTGTTTTGCAAATTTGCGAACCAACTTGCAATTGCGTCTTCGCCTTTTCGTGACGTCATATATCCACGTGATTATCATTCATGGATCATCTGCCATTTTTCAATGGGAACGTGGGGGTTCTGTATTACTTCATTCCACTGAGCAAAAGCTGAGTCCGCCGTGAGAGAACTAAGTACTACCTGTCCAACTTTCTCGTGAAAGCCACCAGGATCTTTAACGAGAACTGTCATGATGAGAACTAAAGCGTCTAGAGAGATATAAGGACTATCCAAATCAAACGTAAACGTTTGAAGAAAACGCGGATTGCTTGTCTTCTTTTTGATTCGCGTTTTCTTTTTACAAAGTCGTTTGGCATTGAAAAAAAGCTCCACTTTAACGTATGGATCTGCATAATGAAATTAATAAATCAAAATAAATCCACAAGCAATGTAAGACAACAGATTGACAAGTTTATTTTACCGCCAATGCCATAGTTACTGATCTTCGGCAAATTCCGAGCTTGACATATGGTTACAGTTAGTTTACTTGCTAAAGGTTGATGACACACGGATATCAGAAGCTCGCCGAGAACCTGACAAATCAGACCATCAAATAAATAAAAAAAAAATATGCAATAACTGAATGATCGACAGCTGACTTACGGGTTTTGCTTTGTATTCTTTTAAACGATGACACAAATTTAATTCTTCATCTACAAATTCATATTTCACTAAAGGTAAAAGTAGCTCTCCAATGATAACATTCTTTTGTATTGGTTCGTGATGGATAACAAGAAATTGAATGGTTAACTGTAGTGTCTCCATCAACGTAAGACCACCAATGGCAAAACTCTCGTTAAAAACGGGATTAAGACATTTCGAGATGATGTTTGTGCTGTAGTTATAACGACGTGAAGGGAGAACATACAGTTTTACAAATGGTGAAGAAATATTGTTTCGTAGATCTCGCACCGGTAAATCAATGGCTCTGTTTACCTAAAACACGGACAACAATCTAACATAAGCAAGATTTGCACAGGATCAATTTATATGAAGATGTTTTTGGATTGATGATTACCTTAAGATAAAGCTCACAAGTGGTCTGTTTATACAATAAGGAAACATCAATCATGCCTAAATTTGATCTAAAGTTTGTTCGTTTTCCCTGGATTACCGACGGCGGTAAGTTTACAGGTATTTTGCTGTCATCATTGTTCAAATTATGGTTAATTTGAGCGTCTAATTTGAATAAGATATCTTTATTTTCATTCATAACTTGAATAACGGGAATGTTCCGATTTTTTGGTGCAGGTGCATGTAATCTACTGTACCCATGATTTTCGTTACATTTCTTGTAGAACGTTTTGACAGGAGACAACGATATCAGCTCGACTGCATCCCGAGACTCAGCCGAAAGACAATCAGGGCTTAATAATTCATCCTGTGCAGTCCTATAGTTGCTAAGCGACGAATTATCGTCATCATCTTCGGATAACTGATCGTCTTGAGGTGATACGCGATTAGACGTCGAGGTGCTACTCATTTGAGGCGAATCTTGAACAAATTTCGACGCAATTTTCGGGACATGTTTAGGTACGGAGAGACTTTCATGAGATGATCCAACTATTTGGTAGCTCTTCCTCCAAAGTTTTTTCCCATGTCCTAACGCAATGGTTTCTTGTCTACGATTTTTTTTACAATACAAGCGATAGAGTACACACATAAGACCAAAAATACAAACTGGTATTCCCACAGCCAAGCCAGCTATAATCGCCACTGGAAAAAAAAATCCACACTCATTTAAAATTCGCTGTGGCAAGTTTTGGAAAACGGCCTCTAATTAGAAAAGAAAACACTAGCGATATATTAACGTTATTGTCCATTTATCATCGGGGAATATGAAAACAAAACCAATTAACAGCCCCAAAAATGAACGTGTGAAAAACAACTTTTGTTAATGAATGAAATTCTGCAATTAGAATACTATTATATAAATTCGTGTGAAAAAAACTTTTGTTAATGAATGAAATTCTGCAATTAGAATACTATTATATAAATACGTTATATTTCGACAGACGACAGTGGGTGATCGTTTTTCTGATTTTTTTTAAGTTTTCCTGTTCATAGAAGCCCTAATATAATATGGATCAAGTAATGCAATAAAATATTATAAAGCAAATATTACCAACAATAAATTTAAAGCAAAAATTAAACATCAATGACAACTATCTTTGATTTTCTTGTTTCAGTTAAAAAAACAAATAAATTCATTAAGATACAAAAACATATAAGCTTTTTCCAAAGCAAAAATACTCAAGTATAATGACGACTGAAATTGACAAAATATTTATGAATTTATGTAAATGTTTTTCATTTTTAATATATTATTCCACACGCATGAGGCGGCTGTTGTAAAGATATACTGAAGTAAAGTTTTTATGTAGAATGCATATTCGTGGAAATGAACAAAGTATAATACCCACTTTAATCAATCAATACTAATCAACATGCATAGGACATGTTCTTCGCTCCTAGTAATCTCGTCAATTGACTCTTCAAGCAAAACTAAGCGCATCACAGTTAGAAATGTCACAGCATCTATCTTCTCTTTTTTTTGATATACAAAATATAGTAAATGTGACGTATTATCGATTTTTCTTTAATTTAATTACGTTTTTTGAGTATGAAACGGTCCGAGCTCGAATGCTTGACTCTGCAATTTGAAGAGTTTTACATCGATTAAAGTGATCAGTTTTGGATTTACGATGCTCTTATGTAAACATCATCTATCTAGTCAGCAGATGGTTAGGCCAGCGAAAAAGACAGTTGTACTCGTGGCGGAGTATTTCTACGCGTGATTGAATGTTCAACAAAGACGATAAGGAGAGTAAAAAAAATTCATAAATCTTGTCACTATAGTTGAAAAAACTCTTTGTTTTGATTCACGCAAAACAAAATCGAAAAAATGAAGAATTCCCAATGAAATGGGAAACACTTTTGTAGTTAGAGTGTTGAACATCTTCGGGATAAGTATAATTTGTATTGCAAGTATTTCAAGCACTGAGCACACATTGAGAATAAATTTATTCGTTTCTAAAGAAACGATCGTATTATAAATAATCACCTGTAAAATCATAACTGAAAAGTTAAATTGTTGAATTCATTTGAAAAATGAATCAACAAGAGCCCCGTGACTCAAAATGCACCAATATTTGCATAAATTTCACTTTCAAATCGCCAGTATCCAAAAATAGAGATTTTTTGCCAGACTGATAAAATTTGTGAATTATTCGTTCGCACTTGCCACTACGATTCACAATTTCATTACTACGGACGAAGTAAATACAAACGAATGCGATTTTGGAAACATGATTCGATTGTAGTATTTCACTCTTCGGAGATATTCCTCCGATTTATTTCTTTATAATTCTCGGCAGATCACGGGGATCTTTAAAGTAAACAATAAACACTCGAATAATTTAAACAAAACGTATCAACGAAGAGTGAAACAGTAAAAGGAAAATCACACAACACACAGACACAAAATAATTCATCAACCATTCCCGATATCATGTCCTAACCGCGATTACGATGGAACATATCGTCTACCTTTCATGCCGCTTTGCTTTGTGAGTGAGGAAACGATTCGTCATAGAAAATTTAGATAAATCATTGCGCCATCTTCTTCAATGTTAGTCGCTTTGTCTTCGTCCTTTGGCTCGTACACTTAATGTTTAATTTTCCTGTACAATCATCTTCAATTTCCCGCCTTAATGGCAAAATGTCGGCTGCCTTTAAGATTTTAAAACAAAAAAGTCGTCAGACAAAAATCACCAGGTGTTTTTTAAAAGTCATTTCCAGAAGAACTCGTTCGGTTGAGTAAACTCAATTTGTATCATACATATCATAATATATGCACAACACATATGATTTCAGCGAGCAGAGGTTTTTTCATTTTACCAATAAAAGCCCAAGTTTGACGACTATGAATACTTTAATTAATTCATTATAGACTCTCATTCATAAATGAAGAACGATCTTATCAATGATTGGCTGATTGCCAGGTGACTCACGTCTCGACGGTTGCGCTCATCAAATATACAACTCGAACACTTTCAAAACTTGGTGCGGGGGGTAATTAACGCCTCTTTTTTCATAACCCTTTTCCTTAGAACTGATGAATAAGGCAAAATATAATCAAGGGAAGGACAAACCAGCACAGATTTAACATATGTAGCTAGAGTGAAATACGTCGCTTTAAAACATAACATCGTCAGTAAAATGCTTACTGACGATGTTGCTCTTTCGAAAAGATTTCTTTGTAAGATTTGAGCAAAAGTATCAACATGAAATGTTGAAATCAAAAGTATCAACATGAAATGTTGAAATCAAAAGTATCAACATGAAATGTTGAAATCAATATATACAATAAAACAAATTGATTGGCTCACAAGTGAGCGTTCTAGACATCACTATGGCAGCATAAATTAACAAAAAAAACGAGACTTAAACACGAAATGCTTTATCATTGTGCTGTGAGTTGATATTATCCTATATAATATGATGATATCACAGACGGCGACACTCGCGGCCACATTCAAAAAGTCAACAAAATGAATAAACCATAGTGAAGCAGACATACACTGCTCACGTATACACACCTAGCGTAGATGACGTCATAGGGGAGTAACAGGGCACTTGTACGACAATTATTTATCTATTTAGAAGGGACATATTCATTGCAGATCGTATTAGAAATAAATGATTTCTTGGAATGCATGTTAATCAAATTAGTTAACGACGAAGTTAAGGGTTAGTGAGGATAAGTGAAAAATCAAGTCCAGTGAAGTCTAAAGTTGAAGCTGACAGCAAAAGAAGGACATATCTACATTGATTTAAAAGCCGTTAGTTTCGTAAGTTTAACTTGGACCGATGCACTATAGTCTAGTACTACAATAGATTTTCAACAGACCTAATTTTAAAAGCACATCATTTTGGTTGATGGAAAATTGGATGGAGTGCAGGTGAAGTAAAGAACAACAAACACCAGTTTTATTTGATGAGATGAATTTACGAACAATAATAGAAAGGAAATGAAAAGAATATGCAATGCGGGGCTGTTTGCATGCGGATTTCTTCTCCTAATACAAAGCAAGGATATTGTTTTTTCAAGAAAATACTCTTATAAAAGGCGAAATTTTGCCACAAAGTCAAGATACCCTGATGCTGAAGAAAAAACAACAAGCATTCCTAAGGAGTGTCGCCCAAAGTTCATTAATATGGTATTAAGACACGGCACTCGCTACCCTGGAGAGAAAGATGTGATTGGAATGAATAAGCTTGAAGACTTCATCAACCAGTTCCATGTTAACTCAACAATACAACATAATTTAACATCTTGGAGAAATCGTTTTTTAAATGGTCACAAATTGCTGGCTGCCACAGGTGCACAAGAATTGTACAACATTTCAAAGAGAATACGGCGATGGTTGCCATCACTTTTTTCACCAAAATATAATGGCGAAGAGCATATGTTTGTATCTACCATGACAGCTCGTACTAGTCAAAGTGCATCAGCCTTTGCATTTGGTCTGTTTGAGGGAACAGGAAACCTTGGCCCTTCAATGTTTCAACCTGTTGCCATAACAACCACCAATCTAACTGAACCGCAATTGAGGTTTTTTGACAATTGTCTAAAGTACCAGTTGAAAGTTTCAAAGAATAAGAAGATTTCATTGGCTGAGTACAACAAGTTTCGTGATGGACAAGAAATTCTTGATTTGAAGAGAAAGTTAGGATTTAAACTGAATATTCCTGATAACATTAGCATTACTACTGATCACATTGAACATATGTTTCTTTCATGTGCATTTGAAGTGGCAATTTATGGAAAAGGAAAATGGTGTAGCATATTTGACGATTCTGATTTGGATGTTATTGAATATATGTATGATTTGAAAAATTATTGGAAAAGAGGATATGGTTTTGAAATCAACTATCAAATGAGCTGTTTACTTCTTAAAAACATTACAGAATCAATCGAAAATGCTATCAGGTCCTCTGGCAAAACAAAAGCAATTTTCCAGTTTGCACATTCAGAAACTCTCATTCCATTGCTTTGTCTCATGGGTCTAAACAAAGATAGCGAGCCTTTATTGGCCAACAACTATCATAAACAAAAAAATCGTTTGTTCAGGACTTCAATTATTGCACCATTTTCAGCAAATATTGCAATCATTTTGTACTCATGTCAATTTGACATGGCAGACTCGTTTCATGTCCAAGTCCTTGTCAATGAAAATGTTACGCCATTGCCTTGCTGTGATGGACTGGATCTCTGTCCTTTGAAGGAATTCAGAGCATGTTTTCAAGCAATCACAAACAGCTGTGACTACAACCGTATATGTGATATGGACAAACCTTCTCATAATGACCTTTGAACAATTTTATGTATAATACTAATTTTATTGATCATACCTGATAATTGATTGATTACTTGTCACAAGCCGAAAGCTCTAGCTATTCTTTCCTAGCATTTGACTTAAATTATCACTGTTCAAAACCTCAATCCAGTAGCCATCAGGATCCTTAATAAATGCCAACCCTTTCATTTTCCCTGTAGAAAACATATAGCAATTTACATTTACAACAATGCATTTTACTTGAAAGCAACAAGAAGTACCATCGTTTGGCTTCTTGACAAATTTAACACCAAGTTTTTCAAATCTTTTGCAGGCTTTCTCGACATCTGGAACTTCAATCCCAATATGACCTAGCAATAAAAACTAGTCTTTCTCACTTTGTGATTCTGGTAGAAAATGACACAACCAAAAATTCTTACCAAAACCTTTCGGTTCAGTGTTCCCATTATGATGATTAAACTCTGGATCATTTTCTGTTCCCCAATTGCTTAACATTGAAAAAACAAAGTTAACATTGATAATACTTTTTAAATGGCCAGAGTGTACTTTAACAAAGACCATTAGCCTTCTTGCAGTGACCTTTGTGCAGTGGGAAAATGCAGATCAATTACAACATGTAAACAAATTCTTTTTCACTATATATTTCTTGGTTTTTTGCATTTATGCATAATCATTCATTTCAAATTTGCCAGGAAATCTTGCTAAGTTTTTTGTTAATTTTTATTTTGTGAGCTAGCAGCACTATTCTTTGCTCAACTTTGCATAGCATGCAGAAGCAAAACAAAGAAAGTCCTTTGGGAGAGGGGGAAACAAAGAAATTCCTTGTCAACAGTTACAGAACCAAAAATTGTATTATTTCCTAATAAAACAGTTATTAAAAAAAGGTATTAAAACACAAAATAAACTGTTAATCACTTTAAAAAATAAATTGACTAATCTGAGATTATATTTCTTACTGAGTGAGTTCAAGAATCGCTTGTCGGGAGAAAATCCACTTTGTTCTTTTATCCTCTATGTTTGGTATATCCTCCATTTTCTCATAACCAACAAAATACAAAGAAAACTTCATTTCTGGAAAGTCATATTTCCCCAAGAGTCTGTTATCAAGAAACACATAAAAATTATGCCAAGCAAAAAAGGAAAATGCACAAAATAGCCCAATATGATTGACAACTAACCGCATTCCCAGAATACGTGTGTAAAAATCAAGAGAAATTTTTGGATCCTTGACTCGTAACATTGTTTGTTGCATAATGAAATCTTTTGTTGATATATCCGGTTCATGTAGGCAGGATTTTAAATCGTTTTCATTTAGCGCCATTTCAGGTCTACAACAGGCTATAGCTACAGACTTCAGCTCTTCTGCTTCGGAAGCTTCGTACAATAAACATTAATTTTCCCTGGTGAGAGACCTGGACAGTAACAGACTGAGAGCCTCGTCAGGAGGGTTCGGGAGTTCAACATGGCGGCAGCTAAATTCCAGAGATTTGTTGTAAACAGCGCTGTAGTTGGTGGTGTGATGTTTTGCGGTTGGGTCATGATGAAAGCATTGACCCCTACCAAAGAGCAAATGATGGAAGTAAGTTTTCCTATTTATCAAATTTTGTTTAGAAAAAACACGAGTTATCATTTATTTATTAATAAATACATAGCTATCTTGGTCTCTTTCCTTCCATAGAAAATACTCTCGAGACTCCCCTAACCTCATAAAATTGATTCTAAATAAGTTTGATGTGTGATTTTTAAATAAAACACACATCAATTTTGTTGCAGAGACTTTCACTTGATCCAGACGAATACATGTCTGCTCAGAAGAAAAGAAATGCACAGCTATTTGCTACAATACAGCAACATATTGATTCTCCTGATCCAGTGTGGAAAATCAAGCCTCTGCAGCTTGAAGGACAATCAAATTTGAAAGAAGAAAACACATCAAATTAGATCAATACTAAATTGTAATTTGTCTCTCAGGAGAGGTGGAATATTGGATGGGATGTTCTAAGGAATATTTTAACTGTAAAGGAATAAGTACTATTAAGTAAAATGGCATGCATTAGTGCTGTGTAATCAGTAGTATATATAATCATTATAATGACACAATCTACAATATTTTATTTAAAAAAGTCCAACCACTTATTTTACATATCTTACATGAAGTTTTGGTTGTCATTCAAAATGGCGGAGGCAAAGCTTGTGTTGAAAGGAGGGGAAACATTTCATTTTAATGATAATAGCACTCCCTGCATGAAAATGAAAGATTGCATATCCTCAGTCAGTTGTATTCAAAAAAAGGTGAATGAAAAACTCACAGAAATAGTGAACACTGAAAAGAAAGAAAGCAATGGGAAAACTAACTATGCAGATACTATGAATGGATCAGGTAGAGTTTTACCATGTCATCAGTTATTTTTAACCATGAAAACAGGTTTGACCAGGTGCACCCCATTTTGTAGCAATCTCTCCATCTCATTACATTCTCAACATCATCTTTTTCCAAGCCAATACATAGGTTCTCCTTCCCCAATAGCTTTGTTCATGTCTTTTTTAGTAACCTCAACTGGTCTTATCCTTCATTTCAAATTCCTGGCTATACTTTTCTTAGAATGAGCCCATTGTCATAAATGTTTCAAAATGTTAATAAATTGTAAATATATTGTATTAAAGATAAGTATTTCATTTTATAAGATTTTATGCATAAGGTTTATAATACAGATGACGAAAAATGTGATGATGATAGCGATGATGAACCGAATCCAAAAAAGAAGAGAAAGGAATGAGATCACTTTCCCATGAAGGTCAACAAACAATAAACATTTGTTGTTTTATTCACAAAGTCATACGAAAAGACTGTACAATTACAAATAGAAATTTAACTTTGTTCCTATGGAAATTTAGAAATTTTGTGGTTGATATCATTCTTCCATCTCCACTTGAACATCATCGTTAATACCATTCTTCAATTTTTCCATCTTCACTTTAACGTCATTGTTAACACCATTCTTCAATTCTTCCATCTTCACTTGAACATCATTGTTAACACCATTCTTCAATTCTTCCATCTTTACTTTAACGTCATTGTTAACACCATTCTTCAATTCTTCCATCTTTACTTGAACGTCATCGTTAATACCATTCTTCAATTCTTCCACTTTGTTAACACCATTCTTCAATTCTTCCATCTTTTCTTTAACGTCATCGTTAATACCATTCTTCAATTCACTTTAACATCTTCACCATTCTTATTCTTCCATCTTTACTTTAACGTCATTGTTAACACCATTCTTCAATTCTTTCATCTTTACTTTAACGTCATCGTTAATACCATTCTTCAATTCTTCCATCTTTTCTTTAACGTCATTGTTAACACCATTCTTCAATTCTTCCATCTTTTCTTTAACGTCATTTTAACCATTCTTCAATTCTTCCATTTTCTTTAACGTCATTGTTAATACCATTCTTCAATTCTTCCATCTTTTCTTTAACGTCATTGTTAATACCATTCTTCAATTCTTCCATCTTTTCTTTAACGTCATCGTTAATACCATTCTTCAATTCTTCCATCTTCACTTTAACGTCATCGTTAATACCATTCTTCAATTCTTCCATTTAAAAATGCTATTGAAGTTTTTAAAAAGTAAACGTATCTAAGAATAAGCTATTATATATATATTTTTTGCCTAATGCCACAATCCTCGATGTCCATTCAAGTTTTCCATTGCATTTCATCATCAACATCTACTAAAAGAACAAGGTTCTGCTTATCGAACAAACTCTCAACAAGTTTTCATTGAAGCGACGAACTGTCCTTGAGCCGTTATCACCCAAAATCTTCGATTTGAAAAATGCGACTCATCAAATTTCTTATAGTAGGTTCTTGATCCGTCTGGTTCGTAACAAACATAAAATTTCTCCATAAATGTTTCAGGTCCAGTTGCACCATTCAGATCATCCGTAAACACATCCATACCATGTAAGGCTCCTTCAAACATATAATGTTCATTGGAAGGTTGCAATAACTGTGAATCCCACGTCAATGTAATACGAGTGCTACATACTATATACAAGACAAGCATACTTGTCATTGTCATACTGCGATAGCTTGCCATGAATATCTACAAAAACCCAAGAACGCATTATACTCAATGTTACATTTCTTTGGTTTTCATCGCGTTTCTTAAATCATTCATTTGGAAGATATGACGTCTAAATTAGTCAATAAGATGATAGCGACACAAAAATGTTATGCTATATCTACAAACGTCTTCAAACGTGTATAATAATAATACTGATTTTATCTTGCCAGCAATAAGTGCCGAAGACTAAATAGTAATTCGTCGTAGCCTCAACTAAATTTTTTGCAAGTTATTGATTACAGAACACAAATTAAAAAACAAAAATTGAGTGGCGAGTCTTACACGACGCCAAGAACAGTTCTAAGTTCCTCCATGACAATGAAAGCAACGATTCGGCATTTCAGAAGAAATCTACCGTATCTCTCTCATGTAGACATACCTTAGTTAATTCAGTTTGCCTAAAAGAAGCAAAATAAGTGATACGAGGATGATGTTCTACATCGTATTTTCCACTGACAGGTTATCTAAAACAATGAATAATAAAGCAGGCAAATGACTACTTTAGACAGAAGCACCTGTATTTCCATGGCTAATTCTTGCAGTAATTTATTCATGAAAGCCAAGATGTTTCCAGGCGCCATGTCCTACGTCATTATAAAATCTTCTTTCCTTGATAGACATCAATATATTTTTTCTGTTTATTATCATTTGGAAATGTTGACGACGTGGAAATGTTATGACTGCGATTTAAAAGAATTACCAGATACACTAGCTATAGTTACAAGCCTAGACTACGATGGCTTAAAGCAGTACTTCAAAAGCCGCATGTAGCTGCCTAGCAGGCTTCGCTTTCAACACGTCGAAGTTTCGCATCACCTGTTCATGGATGTATTGCAACCTCCCGAAAAATATATTTTGACAACTTTGCAAGTTTCCGGCAAATTCAAGCCAGTGAAAATTGTTTTACAATGCTCTGAGTATGAATTAAACTCCCACCAGATTTTTCTTTTTTTAATCTTGATACAAAGAACTAGAAGATAAAAAGATAGGAGTAAAAAGGAGAAAAGTTTGAACTTCTTCGACAATAATAAAAACCTGAGGCATTCTGTCTGTAACAGCCATACATCCTACAGCCATACTGCGCGTCGTATGACCCCAGGAAAAATCGATTTCTAAACTTTGCTTTTCTACAAGAAAGAAGATGTATTTTTGAAAATACTAAGATAGTCAAAACTTAACATCGTAAAACATTACCAGGTTCCTTGTTAAAGCGACTTTTCAACAATATGATTCCTGCCTGCTTATCGTCGTTTTCACAAAGAAAGGGAGATTCTATAAGTGAAAAAGTTCTTTCAGCGTTATCACGGGGCTCACCGATAAACTGAATAAAATTATATATTATGTACCAATAAACTTCTTCTTCAGTAGTTCTTGCAGTATAGAAACGCCATCTGTCTTACTAATGTACGAAATATCGAAGAATTAAGTTGATGAGAAATGAGAGTGATTTTTTAGAAAATGTTTTCCAAAATCTGAAAACTCTTACCTTGTTGTACATAGTTGCCAACATTCTTTACAAAGTGAAGTTTTGATTAACTCCTCTCCACAGCCTACACCGACGAAAAAAAACACTAGAAGATAACAATTTTAACAAAACGTTCTACGCACGAAATCTTAACCTGAAGATGAACAGGCAATTGGTGAATTCTTTATCGCATTTGACGCCCAACATCCCGAACCGTAGATAGCCGCCTGCCACAAAAATTGCAGGAGAATAAGTAAAAGACGAATTCAGATACATTAAGAATAGCAAATTAGAATAGTGCAATGCTTCAAGTCATGAAACTTTTTCCTAACTTCCTCTATAAAAATACTTTGCACAAGTATCATGATTCTTTACATAATTATTTACATAAGGGAATTACTATACATGAGCCTTCAACCTGTCCAATTCTTCCTGGGTACTTCATAAGTATTCCACCACTGGATACGCCAGCACAAATATAACCATTACTATCCAAACAAACACCACCTACAGTGTCCATTACACACTCATCTTCATGATCAATCTTAAACATTTTTGTCCCTCCTTCATTGTTTAAGTATGAAGAATACCTTCTGAAGGCTTTCATTGAAGCTTCTAGAAGAGTTTAAAAAAGTGAAATGAGGGATCTTGTCATTGAGCCATCAATAATTATACAGTCTCTTCATTTCCTGCTATATATGTCATCACAATAAAACAAAGGGGAGAAGGGAAGAAAGGGAAGAAGTGGGTTGCACTTTATTTATAGTGGTACTAACAATTTCTGAAAACTTCATTCAATACCCGAGATCATTGATTTTGGTGAAATTCCAAGAATGCCATGCTTTATTGCCCAATCATGAGCACCTTCGCCACATAAAATCCTGTGCATATGAGAAAATGATCTGGAGTAGCAGTCAAATAAGTTGATGAAAGGCAAGCCTTGCTACAAGAATCTCTTGAGGAAATTTTTAAAAGGCAACATACATTGGAGGTACCTGTCCAAAGGATCGTGAAGTGCTCTGCAACTGAAGAAGTTTCTTTGAAACAACTATTGGGTTTTTTATACCTATGGAAGAATTGATAATGTGTTGTGTAACAATAACAGAACAAGCTCATAAACAAAACAAAATAACAGTGCTTGCCTGAAACTGCTGCAACGGCACCAAAACTACTTGAACTACCATCCATAATACTAGCATCACATTCCACTTCACCATTCATAGTGAGATTAGAGCCAATACCAGCATTGGTTAAAGGACTGTTCTTGAAGGGAAATTCATATTTTTTTGCAAAAATGTAAGCGATTCAATGATTATAAAATGAAGCAGTACTTATGATATGATAGCTACATGAAGAACATGTTACCTCCAGAACCTTAATGGCAACTGTCAATGCTTCCAAGGCATTTTGTCCTAATTGTAAAGAAGCACATGCCTAAAAGATGGCAAGATTATGATATAAAGTTTCATACAAATCTAGAAATTCTTATGAAAACAACCATCTGCTAACAATACCTTTTGACATGCCATATTGCACACAATCTCATATTGTGATATATTTTGTTGTGAATGATAACCAGCACCTTTGACAGATCATTTTAAACATAAGTTTATACTTTATGGCAAACATATTTCCGCACTACTGCCTTTCATACATATAAATGAAGGAGATCACTATACCAACATGAACTGCAATAAATCCAAGAGCTTTGTCACCCATCCTTTCACCAATTTCTTCACCCAAATGTCCCAGTGACACCAGTGCTTAGCCGTTAGCTGTATATATGGGAATGGGGGGCCAGGGGGGAGTCTACATGTAATAAAATCCAAGTAATTCAACATGGCGAACGCCAAACCGATAAATGCTGCAATTCTAACAGGTTGATTTAAAATTGTTGAATTTTTTAAGACTTCATATGAAATTCAAGGCTGTCTTAATTTATCTCTTGTAATTTAGTGAGTACTAGCTGTTCGATTGGTTCTGCAATCGATAAAAGCGGTCCAAATCTGACGAAATTGTTACGAGAAAGCACAAGGTGCCAAAGAGAGGTTTATGTCTATAGATGAGCCCATCAATCTATATTGTATGATTACAGTAGTTTGTGACTTTCAGTCGGTTGTCTGAACTTGTGAATGGAACTTGTAGACTGCTGTACATACATATAGCTCTTCCCGAATTTCCTACTGAAGACAACTTGTTCTATTCTTTGTAAACACGTGATGTCCACGTGACAAGAGATCCAAATCAAATGTTTATGGTATAGTGCATTCATCCTCCATTATGTAGCATCAAAGTTGACAAAATCCTTGAGAAATGCGTCACAGACAATAAGGAAATCATTGAGGTTGCCATTTATAGTGCTTCATTCAGTTGTTTTCATTGTCATGAAGATATTTTTCTTTGCAGTCTACATTGTTGCAGTGGTGTGATGTTGATGAAGTTAATTTAATTTTAACAACTGGTGGCACTGGATTTGCACCAAGTGACGTAACACCTGAGGTCTAGCATCCACTTATCAAAAAGTTAGCAATCCTTAACTTTCCTGACTATCTCACCATTTGTTAACACATTGTAGGCTACAAGAAGTGTTATCACCAAGGAAGCACCAGGTCTTTCATACCACATGATCAATAAATCCATTGAAGTGACTAAAATGGCCATGTTATCGAGGTAAAAAGTCCTCGGATCGTCAGATACTTTAGGTCAAGGTCGCCATCTCGTGACTCGTGACGCCATTCTTTTCTTTATAGAGCTGTTTGTGGTATCAGGAACATAACAATTCTCATTAATTTACCTGGAAGTCTGAAAGGATCTCAAGAATGTTTCAACTTTATATCACCCGTCTTGCCACATGCTTTGGGTAAAGGATCATTTTCAAAATCTCGTAGCTCCAAGTGCGCATTATTTTCATGTCTAAACCTAAACGCGTTTTTTTTTAGATCTTCTTTTGGAAGATAAACAATCTGTTATTGAGGTACATAATATGTTATCACGAAGTTACGACGTTTCTAATGAAGTCATTTGGAAGGTATGTGGAGTTTGGTTTCAACAGACGACAATGGCAAACAACAGACTATATTCACTTTCGATGGAGAATTTTTTACATTTTTCACTGCAAAATTTTATTTCATTTTAAAAGATTTGTACTTTCAGAATGCGAAGGAAGAAGTTCACGTCTGTCCTCATGGAAAATTCTCGTCGATAACTAGTGAGTTAAGAATCAGTATCTAGTATTTATTGACATACTTATTCCTTCATCGACATTTTGTCATTATTTCTACAGAAAAATACGATTTAAGTAAAGTTGCAGAAAGAGATCGTCACTCGAGATTTCCATTGATGCCTATGGAAGAAGCAGTTACAACCGTCTTGAAACATGCACTATGCTGTTCAACGCAAGCGTTCAACCCTACACAAGGTCCAAACTCTTCTCTACACTTTATGTTAGGGACATGAAAGATTTACCACACACAGAAATAACCATTAATAAACAAATACAATATTTAGCTATGTAAGGTTATATATAGCAATCAAGTTCATTTACCAGTAAATTACATGAGGAATGATATCAGTGCCAATTTATAGTCTCCAATGAGAACGCAATTCATTTAATTTTAAGTCGATCTTTATGAAAAGGAATCAAGTTTTCTCATACTGTTTTCCAGATGCCTTGGGTTACATTCTATCTCGTGATGTAACGGCTAAAGAACCTTATCCACCGTTTCCTGCTTCAATTAAAGATGGATACGCCGTTGTAGGTAAAACCTGAGATCTAGTTCCACTATTCTGTTATTCTGCTATACATCGTTATCAACCACATCCGTTAATTTCAGCTTCAGATGGACCTGGTCAACGATTTGTTCTCGGACCTGTTACTGCAGGAATGACGGTATGTCTACTCACTGGCCTACTCTCGGTTGATGCTCGTTAGGGAGTGGTCACGTGTTTTAGAAGAGGTCTTCACGTGCTAAGAATTGTGCTTCCTTTAGCCTGATGTAAGTTTGCGAGCGGGTTATGTGATGAGAATAACAACTGGTGCTCCCATACCAGAGGGGTCTGATGCTGTCGTGCAAGTTGAAGATACTAAATTGATTCAAAGTGCAGCTGAGGTAACACTTGTGATGATATTTAGATGATCTATTCAAATGCTTGTACGCATGCTCTTTTCTTTCATTCTCAGGGTCAGAGTGAAGTTGTAATCGAGATATTGTCAGATCCTTGTCCTGGCCAGGATATAAGGTGCCTCGAAAACTTTTTAATTCAAAATTTTTATTCATTTCTCGATCTCTATTTGTATGGCATTGATCGTTTGTATTTAGACCGGTTGGATTCGATATTAAACAAGGCGAGAGACTTCTTTCACGTGGAGATTATCTTGGTCCTCCAGAACTCGGTCTCTTGGCAACAGCTGGCGTTCTTGAGGTCTCACTGAACATTTTACATTAACACAAACCATATACTTCTTCTTTTATATCCCTTAAGTGGACGGTTCCAATGAGTGGCATAACCAGCTTTCACGTTTTAGTTTCGCTATTTAAACTTCTGAACATTATCATTCATTTCTTTAAAAACCTTAAGTGAGCACAATTAAATAATTAAGATGATTTCCACATACATAATCGCCCGGATTGTTTCAGTCGCCTTTATCGTTTCTGTCACGCAACCTATTGAATGAAACTTTATGCAGGACGACTTGATAAGGATGACTGAAGGGATTCGGACGATAGCATGAGGACCAGTCTTTATTGTTATTATCTTTCAAGGTGGATGTTTTTAATAAACCGAGCGTTGCCGTCCTTTCTACTGGAAATGAGGTGATTTACTATCACTTGTCACAGAGAATTTAGGACCGTATTCCAATTCAACCAAGAATTCCTTTGGTTATTTTCTTCTTTTTTAGTTAGTTGAAGTCGATGCAAAAAAAATTCAATATGGACAGATCAGAGATTGTAATAGAACGACGTTAATATCCGCTTGTCGGCAGCTTGGATATACCGTTTATGATTTTGGAATATCAGAGGATAAGTAAGGCTGTCGTGGTCCATTCAAAAGGTCAGCGGATTCATCCATTCCTTTTCTTAATACAGTGTCGAAAGTTTAAAAACGAAGCTAGTCCAATGTCTTAATGCCGCTGATATCGTTATTACATCCGGTGGAGTTTCCATGGGCGAGAAGGTTGGTTCGTTACATCTTCCATCTTTTAAAAACAATCAACTTATCACCAGCGATAATTTTTTGTGTTTTGTCGTAGGACCTTCTGAAACCTTTACTTCAAGATGAGCTAAATGCATCTATTCATTTTGGTCGAGTTTTTATGAAACCAGGGTATGGATCTTTACCTGGGTCGTTTTAATATTTACCTTACATTTGTGTTTTAACGGTTCTCGTCAGAATTGCCTAAATTATAGTTATTATTCACCATGACAAGTACGCTTTTCAAGAAATCACGATCAAGTCTCTGCTGTATATAAATACTTCTATCCTTTTTCACAGAAAACCAACTACGTTTGCTACACTGGACTATTGTGATCAAAAGAAATTATTCTTTGCTTTGCCCGGAAACCCCGTATCAGCCTTAGTTACGTTCCATCTTTTTGTCCACCCGGCTTTGAGGAAGATGTCTGGATTTTGCAATCCGCAATTACCCAGAATAAAAGCTAAGGTAGGAATTATGACTCGAGGTTTTAGGTAGAGTGATTGTCATACCTACATTCCATAAATCTTCGTCAAAGCTAGAGGGGTTATCTCTGCCATGACTAGGTAGCAAGTTTTTGACCCTAGCTATATTGATTTATGTCTTACTTTATTCAATCCCAGCTATCCACTGATGTTCGTCTTGATTCGCGACCTGAATTTCATCGTGCACATTTGTCCTGGCGGCAGGAAAGTCCTTTTCCGATTGCCACAAGTACCGGTAGTCAATGCAGTAGTCGATTACTGAGCATGCGTACAGCTAGTGCCTTATTGGAACTTCCACCTAGGACAGAAAATCGAAACACGTTACCTAAAGACAGCTTGGTTGATGCTATCGTTATTGGGAACCTGTGAAATTCACAATAAAGTATTAGAGAAATTACCACAAAGAGTTGGAAATTATGATAAAACACTAATTAATGTATTTCTATTACTAAGTAGATATATTTTGGGGGTTTTTTTTGTAGTTGAGTGAATTAAGCTGTAAGCATGTGATTAACAGTGGAGGACAGCACTAAGTTTATTACTGAGGTCGTTGAGGTAGCTTCACACCTAATGGTCACACCAGACCTACCACTGACTTTATGGTTTATTCAATGGAACTCAATGATGAAGCCAGTGGATGAGACCCACTGTTCGGATCTATGGTTCGAACCATAGCACAACCATAGAATATATCTATGGTACGGACGGAGGACTTTTTGAGAGCCAACCCAGTCCCCAAAAATGACATAAGTGTCAGTCAACTTTCACAGCAAATAAAAATGACACAAAACAAAATGGTGGACGAAGCTTCAAATTCAAATAAACCATGTAAAATTCCCTTAGCTCCGGCACCGCCGGTGTTGCCTAATAAGATGCAATTACCAGAAAGGAAAAACATTTTGAAATCGGCAGCAACATTATTGGGCAATGACCTTAATGATTCAGCTACAAAGTCGGCTTTAAATACTTGCGAAGAATTCTTAAATGGACAAAGCAATGCCGAAGAGCTTTCGAAACTACGTTGGTTTTATCATAATAACGATGTTATAGCTTGCCTTCAAGATGGCCCCACGTAGGTTTAACAAATATGAAGTATTTTCAATTCCAACAACCCAAGCATTGCGCAAATTAGTGGTTATTACTAATTTACCATATCGATCAGTATAATCATAACAATCACTCGATTTGCATAACGAGTTACGTTTTTGTACAAACTGGTGTGTTAAGCAGTTTCTTAATCATTTTTAGCTGCGGATTAGTCGCCTTAAAGATTGCTGCTGATATTTTAAAAGTCAGTAAACCTTACAATGATATACCAAATCTATTGAGAGTTGCCAAAGATAATGGTTTTACTAATGATGGCGAGATGTTTTCTGCTCATGACATGGGAGTACTGGCAAAAATATTTTATAATCTTAAGTACAAAGTTATTCATAATGGGTTGGAGAAGTACAAGAGTTTAATAGAACATTTATACCAAGGTTATCCAGTCTTGGTGCCTTATGATGCTGACAGAAATCACACACCATGTTTAAAACAAGGTCACAAAGCACATTGGGCTGTTTTGACAGGTACAATTTTTCAAAATTAATAAAGTAGTTAAGCCATGGCTAATTGTTCTCAATACAAATGATGTTTTTTTAAACCTGACTTCAATGACATGATGATTTTAGGATTTCTTCTGAGCCTTCAAGAGATATCGTCAAGGAAGTGTGACAATGCTGAATTGGCAAAAATCAATGCCTTTCGATGTGAAACAACACCAATTCAGTCATTAGAAATTGGAAATGTGTATCTTATAGCTAGACAAGGGAAATCCAGACATTATTTTTTGTGTTCCTGGTTAGATTTGCATGATAGCAATAGAAACCTGTTTGAGTTCCCTCAATATGACATGGAAAAAAGGAACAAGGTAATCTTTACAGATGGTTTAGACAATGATCTTTGTTCAAAGGCAGTTTATCTTTTTCCTGCTTATGAATAATGCTGATAAATCTTTTATTTTAGTCTTTATAATATTTTGTTCAAATTTACAAATTTTAGTAATTTGAAACAATAAAACGTTAATGGCAGACTTGAAAAATTATTTTAAAGTAAGTGTCAGATTTTCAAACTCTAAATATATTATTTGCATTGTAAAATTTTCACCCTTAAGCAATTCAGGTGACTTATTTCTTAATATTAGTATTTTTATGTGGATTTATATTTTCCTTATCACCCAGTGTGTACTGATTTAGTAACTGCCTTGTCTTTGAACATTTAGCACAGCACTGAGCAGCCACTCTTGAAAGTGTTGCCTTTAAAGTTTCAGCATTTCTTCTCAATTCGTTCAGCTGTTGTGCTTTTTGTACCCTGCCATTTTTTAGGCTTTCCTCCTTGTGTTTCTGTTTCATACGAAACTGTCGACTACACTCTCGATTCTTTTCTTTCCTTCTTTTCATTCTCATCATTTTCTCCTGATCCATTTGCGGTTCATACTTGAAGGTAGTTCAAATAAAATGAATTAAATCATGGTATTTGATTAAAATGCAGTTTGCATTTTACCTGGTCAATATTCGCCCATGTGCCATTGCTTATTGCCCCGTAATAGCTCACTGGAAGTGACTTTGGATACACGCAATAGTTATGATCTATACTCCTGTTTCTTATTCCTGTGCTTGTTTCAGCATTTTTTAAATACAAAGCTTGAGAGGAGTCATCAGAGGTTGAGTTAAGCAGAGAAAGAGTGAGAGTTGAGTCTTTCATTGATGTTACGCTGCCATTTACACTTTGTTGAGCTGGAACTAGTGGGGCGCTCTCTATCTGGACGGACGGTGTAAATGATTCTGTTGCTATATTTTCATAATAACTATCGTTCCAGTTCTCTGAATGGTGCCCATGCTCTGTAATTCAAGTAAGACACGTTAATACAATTTTCAGAATTTAAACATTGGGTATTGATGAATTGAATGCGTTGAAGTATTTAATAAGAACAACCTACCAATCAAGTGTAAAATCTCTTGTCCAAATTGTTCGCCGCAATATACATCAGATGAAATCGATAGTTCACGCAGGTTTTCAACTGTTTCGTTTTTATCTGGAGCTCCACCATGTTTCGCGGTTTGGTCTTCAGTTGTTAATCTTCATGAATTTAAGCAGATGACTGAAAAAATGTTATTTTAACCCTTTGAGATGCAATCAATACTTACTCTTTTTGCGTTTCTGCCATGATTCCTTTGTTGTCATAAAACACGACTTTTACTGAATTTTCATTTTCTTTGCCATAGGCAACATCATTTTTGCTGTCTGATATTTGAAACGCAGGACTTGCTGTTAACTTACTTGCCATTTCATTTTCAACGTGAAAATGCTCCATGATCGATCTTCTTGTATCCAGCAAGAAAATTCCCTGCTTTGAGGACATTCAAAAGAACGATTAAAATTTTAGCTATGTAAAAAAATGCGAAAGATATCAAAAATTTTTCTTACCAAATCGATGTCTAAATTTTTTGCTGCCTTCCACGCACCAATATCGCGTAGTCTTGGTTTATAGGTAAACGTCCATCACCAGAATTAACTTTTCACAAAATTAAAAGTTGTTTTTGCAAGAAAAAAAGTTAAACGACCAGCGTCCAACAAATTTAAGTTTGTAGCAATATAAAAGTTCACTTCGGAAAATTTTGACGACTTTGAGAAACGTCTTTGTTCAAAAAGATGTGATGTGATTGGTCGAAAAATTTTGTCTTGTCAACCCAGTCTACTTCGAAAAAAATTCCGATTACAAAGCGACGGTTAACCAGACCAATGAAATTGCATGAAGCAATTTTTTTCGGACGAATATTCAACGACAGTTTCCGAGGGATAGTGAAAATGAATATTGATCACCGACATCTCCATGTTTTACGCGGAAAATTGGTTTTTTTTGTTATGAATAACAGTTTGAATATACACATGCGAATTCAGCATAAAAAACACAAGCAAATAGAAATGTTCAATTATCGAGCTGCTTCAAAAAATGTTGACAGTGTTCCAAACTGTTGTCACGGGTCAGCAAAAAACTGCAATGAAGAGACTGGAGTAGACGACAATCACGACATTGAGTGGTGTAGTGGATTTTGGAATGAAATGGATGGAGAAATTGCTCCAACGTGAGTAGACTTGAGATTTGACAGTCTTACAAGAACAGATAACAGAAATCTGTAATGAACAAGGCAATTTTTGCTTATCATTTTCAAGCCTTTATCCGGTGAGCCCTATTTTTTCGTCACGAGAGTCTTATTGTTATGATGATCCTTCATTTATTGAAAACCTACTCAAAAGTCCTAATGTAGAAGAGACTTTAGCAGGAACACGTTTTAATGGATGTCCTGCATTATCTGATAACAGTAAAGGTAGGTAAACCCGAACTTCGTGCACAATAAGTGAATCTTTCATGTATTAAATTTCTACACACAGAGATTAGTTCAACGTGTCCAACAACAGTATTCAGCTCAACTGGCGAAACGTTGAATAAAAAGCGTCTATCAACAAGGTCGAAGACAAAATGTGAAAAGCAGAGAAAGCCCAAGGTATTCTATGAGTGTAAATTCTGACCTACGCTTGATGATAGGTATTCAATTGCAAAAAGTAACGTCTTGGTTTTCATTTATAGACCGACGTTCCAATCAGCACTCCCATCAAAAAGCAAAAAGAAAAACGAGGCAGAAAAAAGAAGGAAATAAATTCAAATGAAGAATAGGTTTTCTTTATGAACATGAAAACAAGCGTAAATTTACAACTGTTCGCTTATTAGTTATTACATGCTTAAATTCAGTTATGGCGGATTCTATTTTAACAACATTTTTTAATCTATTTGATTATATGTACTACGACATGTTTTTTTAATAATAAATGATTTATGTACAATTTAATTAATGAGTACATGGTGGAAACACTGTTTCTAAACTTGTCCATTCAATGATTATTCCTTTTCTTTAGACGGAACTGACGTCATCATAAATATCAAAATACACTTGTTTTCTTATTCTTCATTTTCAACAGAATTTTTCTTCGCTTTTTTATTCCCTTTTCAATAGAGAAGTGATGGTGAGGATAATGAACTTAGTTTGAGCGCAATTATGAGCCAATTGAACCAATTCAATATCAGGTTGAACGTTAACTATACCTTTGAAAAACACCTGTTTAGACTGAGGTGAAGATAGGTAACCAGAAGATCCAGAATCATTTAAGTCATCACATTCCTTACAATATAAGGGACTAGATCCTGGCCCACGAGGAGTCACATCGACATCATCTATAGATATGTCGGGAAATGCTCCACCGTGATGAGGTTTTCTTGTTCGCTTCCATATTGGATGACCAGGCACTATGGACATGACCTAAAATATAGAAAAGCAGGAATTTTTATGATTTTATTTTGACTCGGTAAAGATTTAAAAATCGCAATCAATGATTTATCCTTGCCTCTTCACAAGTCCTACAACTCACAACTGCCCTGTAGTTCATTTTCTTCCACAATCTATCGCGTTTCTGTAAAAACTTGGGATATAAATCGCTCCATTTATGGCCCAATGCCCAAGGAAGGATGTCAAATTTTACATCCTCGTCGTCTTCTTCCATGTCATTTGCCAAATACCTGAGTATTTCATAAATTATTGTAAGCTGTTGAAGTTCCATAGAAGTTTGAAAATACAACATTTTTACTCACAAAGCCAGGAAAAAATTATCTCTTGTGTATTCAAATCTGGTGAGCTCGGCCCGTTTGAAATAGACGTAGACCATTGCGAGCAAATACTGAAATCAAAATTCACTTGTTGACTTTAAAGCATCATTTCGAGTAAACAACAAACTCAGATATTACTTTGTCTGATATTCTTGTGCAAGAGTCCATCCAGAGAAAATCTTGGATAAGGTCGTCATCTATATCAGAGACCATTATAATTTATTGAATATGCTAAAAATTGGCAACGAAAAAAAGTCTATTTTGACTATTTACGTACCAAACAACTTGAAGAAAGAAACCATCTCAGATCTTTTAGCAAACTCGTTTAAACGAGAAGGGTCGATAACAGCTTTGGTCAATTTTATTTTTTCAGGTTTTTCGCAGGTACTCTGCTCTTTTGTGAGCGTCTTTGTTTTTCTTCTCTTCACACCAAGATAAAGTAATCTCTTCTCTTCTTTTCTTTTTGTTTTTAAGGAATACCTTTTGTCTGAATGACCTTGTCCCATTTCGTCCACCAAATCAAGGATATCTCGTACTTTCGAAAGTTTTGTTTTCTCACTCATAGAAAATTGCTTTATTCATATAAAACGTGTTTTAAAAGTTTGTTTACTTTATTCTACAAGCGAACTTTCTCGTTTCAAAAGGTTTTTGTTGATAGGTTTTGTTTTGAAAGCCAAAAAAGACAAACAAACTTTGAAGTTCCCGCGCTTGGCGGGTTTTGTTATGGCCGAGAAAGAAAGCCAGAGACTGGTAACTAAAGATGGCGGATAGAAGTGAAATTTAGAGATGTGTGACAAAAGCTTATTATTTCCTTGTACATCTCCAACTTCGAACGAAAAAGAAAATGCTGTACAAAGTTCGTGTTTGTTTCCATCTGTATCTATTCCCTCTTTGAATTCTAAAGGTATGTTAAGTTGGTAACAACCTAGAAGCCATTATTAATTTGCTATTGGCCTATTGCTATGGTATTTGTGTATAACAAAAACAAATAATCTTTCGATTTCGTAGAGTCATTTGCCTGGCTCTCAAATGAGAGCTACAAAGACGAAGGGGCGAAGGAGGATTGTCCTAAAGTAGAGGAGGAAGGGTTTGGATTAGAATCGAGTCAATCTAGTGATGACGAAGAAACAACGAAAGCAGAAAGCTCAGAAGAAAGAAGAGCTAGGAGAAAGCGTAGAAAAAAGGAGAAATCTAGGAAAAATAAACGGAAAAAATGTAAAAAAAACAGCGATGATATTATTTCAAAGTTGAGTAAGCGTCCTTCGACCATTTGGATCGAAGAATCTGGCTTAGACATTGATGAAGCGTATCGTGTTCATAAAAAACCTGATTACAATAATATTGGATTTGGAGGTTTGTATCGACTTGATGTTGCCCTTCATTTTACAAACCCTAAACTGAAATGCCTTGGATATAATGACTGGAAATCGTTTGAAAAAAGAAAGGACAAGAAAAAATCTTCATGCAGATATTGGGAAGTTCATACTCATTCATCAGATGATGTGATTGCCCTGGATAAAACTGGAAATGTTGGATTTGGTTTCAGCAATAATTTCTCTTATGTCCCTCTTGAGCTACCTGTAAAACATGTGACTGACGATAAAGAATCCCCTATTGATCCCAATGAATCCCATGTGTCTGTACTCTTAAACAAGACGCGAGATTTGAATCAGAGAGTTAGGGAAAATGTGAATGATGTTGATGCTTGGTTAGCCTTGGCCGATCATCAAGCATTGCAGGTCAATTCTACTGCAGAATCCTTGCTTAATACGGGAGTTGAAAAATACCAAAAATTCAATAAGTTATCGTTGGAAAAGAAGTGCTCCGTTTTGGAACAGGCTGTTGAAAAGAATCCTTCGTGTAAGGAATTGATTCTTGTATTCATGGATGTTTGCTCGGAAATCATGAGTAGTGAAAAAGTGCTAGAGAAATGGAAACAGTTATTGTTTTATCAACCTCAGCGCATCTCTCTATGGAGACATTATCTTCTCTTCTCTCAGTCTTGTTTCTCCGTTTTCTCGATAACGACAACCGTAGCCATTTACACCAAGTGTTTCACGACTTTATCTGCTATTCAATCTGGCCATTTCACATCTCATCAACCTGAAAATGACATCGAAGAAGGAATGCTTCAAATAGTGCTTCAGCTTTTGTTGTTTCTAATTCATTCAGGTAAATGTTTGCTGTAATTTTTTTGCCAGTAACGATACGTTTATGGCACGTGCAACGTTAATGAGAGGTTACATTTTCATTTACTTTCAGGGCAAACTGAGAAGGCTGTTGCAGCATTTCAAGCATTGATCGAGTACAACTGTTTCCCTCCGAGTGATGTTAATGATGAAAGTCTACTGCGATCTACTTTTGAGGATTTCTGGGACAGCGAAGTACCCAGGTTCGGCGAAGATAACGCACAAGGTTGGGGATGTTGGATGGAAGGGCAGAAGAGTCGAAAAGGGGAAGTTGTCTCTCTTCGTGATATATTCCCAACGACAGCATCTGAAAATGTTTTGTCGACCTCTCAGGTAGGTATTGATCATTCTCAAAAGTCCATGTACTGGTTGGAATTGGAAACGTCACGTGACGATGAGCAATGGTATCCAAAGAAGTCTAGCGATCACGAAGATGACGATGATCCTGACAGAGTTGTTCTTTTCCATGATATAAATTTCGTTCTTTTCAAATTCTCTCGTGAAGAGATTCGTTTCCGCCTTCTTTGCTGTTTTTTGTCCTTTCTTGGTGCTTCTTTAAATGTTCTTCATCGAGAATGCGATGAAATAGTTCAGCTCTTTCTACAAGATGAGCAGCAGTTCACATCGTTCATCGACGGATACGAAAATGCGACAAAAATCAACTCCTCTCGCATACTTTTTCTTCGTAATACATTCCATCAATCTTTACGCGTTTTCGGTGGAGATATTCAGAGCAAAGTTTGTTTTCACTGGCTTAGTTTCGAAACAAAACTTCTCACAGAATCAGGAAGACCACTCAGCAAACATATTTACAAGAGTGTACGTAAACTGGCCAAGTCTTTGTTGAAGTTAGAACAGCATCGTAACAATTTAAATCTTTGGTTTGCTTACGTACAACTCGAGTTCGTGTACGGAAACTGGGACGAGGCTAGAAGCGTAGTGACGTCAGTGTTGGGGCAATCAAGAAGTGTTAATGATGAGAACGTAAGCATGAATAATTTTCGTTTTGTTCGAATGTATTGTGAACTGGAGATGGGATTAAAGAAAGAAAAAAAGATTGCTTCAGAAGCCGTAAAAAATGCAGTCATAATCGCGATAATTTCTCTTGTGAGTGGATCATCGGCTCAGCTTACCCCAGCTCAAATTTTAAAGAATAGGAAATCTCTGCAAGATAGGAACCTCCTTCTTCTCCAGGATATACGTCTGTTCGATGAAATGACAGATAAGAAAAAAGAGCTCGTGATTAATTTCACAATATGTTACTCTATATTTCAATATTGGAGTGCAGGCATCGACGAAGCCATAAAAATTTTGAGCGCCATGTTAACTGCATTACAATCAATGGAAATAACTTCATTTTTTGGTTCGAAGTACAACGAAGACGTGATGATCTTTTACAGTAGATTGTATCGTTATCATTTAGAGACCAACTTCTGTTCAATCAAACCATTGAGGGATATTCTCGACGCGTCATTGAAATCTTTTCCAGAGAACCCATTTTTTCTCCAGTCTTTCGTAAACGTTCAACTAAAGTCATTTACCTCCTACACGATCAGACGCCATTTTGATCACGTGCTCGACAAGAGTTCGACGCCGTTTCCATGGTTTTTCGCTATAAAGTATGAGCAGCACAGACATAAAACCATTCAATCTGCCTTGATGGACAGCAACGACTTTACACAGGTGTGCTGTAAAACATTGCCGTTTGATAAAAAATCGTTTGATTTTAATTTTTATGCTACTTTGAATAAACTCTTCTCCATTTTCCCGAAAAGGGAAACTATCTCATTGAAAGACATTGAAGATTTTGTGCATTTGTTTAGGCAATTTATTCAACTCAACCTTCCCCCACGGGTGTGATGCATCGTTTGAGATCAGTGTACGAGAGAGCTATCCACCATAAAAGTGCCAGACATTGTGTAGCTATATGGAGATCATACATAAAGTTTGAGGTAGACAATGGTAATTTACGTCAAGCAAAAGCAATATTTTATCAAGCGTTACAAAATTGTGCTTGGGTTAAGGTTAGTTCGAGATCTGCATTTCCTTTTAAGTGCCTATGAATCATGCTGAACTTGTAAGGAATTTCTTTTAAACAAGTTTTTGTATGCTTATCTGTCAAGTACAGAAATTTTGGTTTTGTGTTAATTAGATAATTTATGGTCAGCTGTTTGCTAATTAACGTGTATTCACATTACACAAAGTTGCTTTATCTCATGTTGGTCATCAACTAAGAGCTAGCAAACATTGTATAATTTTATTATAGTTCTTGTCGTGGTACTTTAAGAAATAATTTTTCTTTATTCAGGCTTTGTACTTGGATATAGTGAAGCTGTTTCCTGAATTGTACCAAGATGTTTACGACATGATGGTGGAAAAGGAATTGAGGATTCGAGCACCGCAGGAAGAAATAGAACTGCTTCTTGAAACTCAGTGAATTTAACGAAACACGTCGACAATTGTTATGTTATACATCTCTTTAAACGCTGAATCTATGATAACACTGTGGTTATTTACAAATTACTACAAAATACTATATACAATCGGAATGTACAAATTATTTTCTAACAATAATGTTATGTTATGTCTCGTCACAATTAAAATCGACTATCAATACTTCAAAGGCACTCTTCACGCCTTCTTTAAACATCACGCCATCTTTCCGGTTCCGCGTGCGAACGGAACAATAATGTTCCGTTATGTTTATCATGTGATTTTTTGGCAGCTCCTGAGTTCATATGAGGAAGAACTGCTTTTCGATTAAAAACAAAGAGCGGATATCGTCACCTTTCAAAAAATACATATTATTTCCTCAAATTGTTCTCAATTTTAATAGAAATCCTAAAACCATGAACACCGAGCTTTTAACACCAAATAAAAGAAATCCACGCCAAAAGACAAACAACACATGCCGTATCCTTTACGATAGATGGTTCCCACAACCAGTACATCGAACCATACAATAACACATGACTTCTTTACATCCTAACGCAATCAATTCCGCAATGGCAAGAAACGTCAATCACTAAAGACAATTACGTCAACATGACGTAATGTGTGATTGCGTTATAGAACGCAGTCGTTCTTTCTTCTGCAACAGCATGAGCAAACGACGTCATTATTTATGTGAGCCCATGTTCTTCTCCATTGCTCCTTCCGCGTGCACAGTAAGAGAACTGGGATCGACCAATCCTACCATTTCATTTGTAGAATTGTGGTTGTCATGCATCCCATTTGAATGATGCTGCAACGAATTCGAGTATTCCTGATGCACCTGTGAGGAATAAGGTTAATACTTGGTGAGAAGATATTTATTTAAAAAAAAATTATATGTACAATGACATACACAATGAGATATTTACCTGGAGTTGCGTTGGTACATGTTGTAAAGAAACAGGAATACCTTGATTGGTAACAATGTTACCATCATGCATAACAATATGTGACTGAACAGATGAATCGCCATCATTTTGAGTGGTAGGAGGTGTAGCATACAGTAAACTACCAGAGTTGTAAATCAATGGCATATTCCCACTGGTGTAGACCGCGGCATTGTTCTGACTGCTCTCGTTTCCTGGCATGGACAAAACGTTGATTGGAACGCCTGACATATGTCTGTGGTGGCCTGGACTCTCACCGCCAGCATGCTCGGGACTTCCGTGATGATTATGTGACGTCACCGTCGAGTCCATGTGTGAGTTTGCAGATGTTGTTGCTGCCTGCATTCGGTGGAGATGTGGATTAACCACCTTAAAATGGAACATGTAAAGTACGTAAGAAAGGAACGTGATATGAGATTGTAACTCTGAAATGGTACAAATCCAACATACACAAACACACGAAAAAAGAAATGCTTACCTGAGGAAGAGGTTGCTGCCCACCAGAACCCAACTGATATGCTCCATTAGGGAAAGTTGCTCCTGGAGGTGAAAATATCGTAGCGTAGCCTGCACCATGCACGGTCTGGACTGAAAGGGATTGGACACCAGACTTAGACGCGTTCAATGCTTGTGTTGTTGATGGTGGTAAATAGGTAGTCATCGGAAAAGAACCATTTCCAGCTGTTTGCAAAGTGATTCCGGTCATGGAACCGCTGCCAGCTTGATTTAAGTCGATATTCTGATTCAGGAATATGGATGCTTTCCCGTCCTAGGCAAAATATGATTGACAGACGGTTAGAATAGATACAACATCTGTTTCGTTTAATGTGCAAAAAGATCATTCAAAGGAATGTTTCACAATAAGAGATTTCACCTGTTACCACATACATAGATACATATATCATATATTTCAGGTCTCGTAAAAATCATAACGTGATTTCATTGTAGTATTTGAAAAAAGTTCATTCGACTAGAAAGAAGTAATAATTTTCCTCAATAAAATAACGAGTTTAAACCAAGTGAATGTCACGTGTCAGTGGACCAAGAGAAAAACGATTTGTTTTGGCATTGTTACGGGTATTGTTATGATAATATATGGTAATATTTGCTATGAATTTGCACTGTTAATATATATATTGCAACTTTATTACATATTCTGAACTATAATAGATTTTTACTTTGTTGTATGGGAATAACTACAGCAAAACCAGCCAATTACAGTCGAGTATCATTCCATAGCACATCATTACAGGAACACGGAATAAACAGAAGTTTTCGGCAAGAAAATATAAAATGATCAAGATATTGACACGTTCCTAAATGACTATATGTAGTCATATTGTATAGAGGCAACAGTTACTATCTTATTTTCTATTTACAACTTGAGAGTACAAATGCGATAAAAAATAAATCCCGGACTGTGGAAAAATCCACTTTGTCCGCTGAACGTTATAATGACAATCCATTGGCAACATTCTTCTGAGCTACTCCAATGAACTGATGTCAATATCTAAATGCTCGTCTCTCTTATCCTAACAAGCTTTCATTTTCTACTTCACTAAGTATGATGTGACGTATATATGTTACACAATGAAAAGAAAGATGAGAAAACTCAAAGAATCACAATAAAAAACACTTTGCGAGGGTCGAGTGTTCATGTCATCACTATGGCAACAAGCCCACAATAAAAAATTCAGATACGCCGCCCTCTTTAATTATCACACCCAGTTGAAAGTAAAAGGGCTAACAAATTGGAAATCATTTCCAAAAATAGTCTAGATCACCTTGTAAAGGTATACCGCTAAATCAAGTGTCAATATTTTCGAACAATATTGCCTTAGAAGTGGACGAGAGATCTATGGGAAAATAACAGTGAAATAGAGCAAATAATTCAAATAACAATATTAGAAGTTTTAATATTGTTACCTAAGAAACCATTGGTACATAAGAACCCAACAGAATAAAGTACAGCTTTCACATAATGTTGCGAGTATGATTGTTAAACAATAACGGGGTGTGTTTAGAGGGATGCATTGACTGTATAATAGGCTATTATTATGTATTATTACAGGCTAAAGAGCTGTATACTTTGACAGAGCAAGAGTGCACCTTGCTAAAAACTTCAGGCTAGGGTTCCATACAACCTTTTGGAAGAATACAGATGAACCTCTCAACCCTCTAGAAGAACATAGATATACCTCATTCACCTGCTATATGAGTAAGGATCTACTCACGAACATTAACTGCATTGAAGTTTCTCAAGTACTTACGTTAACGGAAGCATTTTTCAAGCCTTACATTTGTCGGTTTTTAAATTGATTTTCTCATTTTTTAAAGAATTTTTTGTAGCACTTGGACATAACTGCTTGTCCTCCTACTGTTGGACTACCAGTTACCCATTTTTTTGTAATTCTTTCATAAAGAACAAACGAGAATTTTCCGCAATTACAACGATTCTTTGTAAGATAAGCGAGGTTTCGTCAGAGTTTCTTCATTAGCAATAGTTCACTTGTTATATTAATTAAATTGTTATAATTATTTCAGACGGGTGGTCATAAGGTCCGATAACAGTTCGACAAAAAACGACAAAAAGTGTACAAATCATCAATCATGAACTAAAATGAGCTCTATCGAGAGTACTATAATGGACCAACGAGGCTCTCAAAAACATAAATATCAAATCACCACAGGTCTACTTTATGCACCAGGCAAAAATTAGAAAACATGAATACAGACAGATTCTTATTTTGTAGTGATGTAATGGTTAAACAAAGAAACTTTTATCCTGATCAGATGTACTCGCTACATCAAAGAAGAATCCACAATAATATCTCAGAAGTAAATGCAAATATCTCAACTATGTCGATATCTTTGACATATTAGCATACTTGTAATAATACACCAAAATAGCGGTATGCTAATGAACCCTAGCCAAGATCTATTTTATTGTAGAGTCAAATATGTTTTTTCGTTTGAAAATGCAATAACATGTAAAAAAGTGTAGCTATACGTGTAAAACTTAGAATTTGAAGTTTCTCGTTGAAAAAAAAGCTTAGGAAGAAGGCGATATGCGCGAAAGAAAATGAGAAAACAGGGTTTAATAACCTTTCTTTGAAGACAAAGTCAGAGTTACACATAAGGCTTCATAAATACATCTCCAACTTACTCTTGACACCCCGAACAGACATGTATGGTTAGCAAACAATTGACATAGCATGAAGCACACGCTATTCATTTATGTCCTAAACTGGACAAGAACCTTGAAATAAGAGGCCATATAAGCATTTTTATCGAAATGCTTAGTAACGAAATCATCCATTGTAGATCTTGTACATCATAAGACGATCAAGGAATACCATCAACATATATCTGGCTCAATAATCTATCAATGCTCATCAAAATATATTTCAAAGTCGTCGAAGCTATTTATAACAGCAAATGAGCCGGACAGCTGTGCTGGGAAATACCATATTAAATACATTAATGTCCTATTTTGCCCAAACAATACCCAAATTCTGACCTTAACACCGGTAAGAAGAGCCTCGTTTCAGTATGCTCACTTGAAATTGCCCAGGTTTTGGGATTTAGTACAACGTAAACTACTCATATGAAATGATAATCAAACAATTAAATCTCTTTTAAGTATTGTATTTAAGACAAAAGAGCACTCAAATGTATCGCTAGAACGCAAAGCGATGTCAAGAAATCAAGTCTGCATTCAAATAAAATACCAAAGAATTGATGCTGACATTTGATATCATTTTACTAATTAGTGTAATGCAACACAGATGTCTTATGTAGCCAAATTTATCATCATCATGCTTGCATCGGCGAGTTATGCATTCGGCTTTAAAAACAAACGTTTTTTTCGTGATAACAAGTCTCCTCTTTTTTATCGCATGAAATGTTCATTTATGCTAAGAAATTATGCTAGAACCCGAGGCAGGAGTTTCAGAATGTAGATTTTTTCATAATCTTTAAATTAAATTCAAGTTTTTTCCAAGGTTCGATCGTCTATCTTGTAATGAAACCATTAGCAAAGTTTAGTCAGACACACAAAGTTTATGAGCAAAACATTGGTCTATTCTCAACAGTTTTACGAGAAATTAGTCGTCTTTCATAGGGGAATTCATACAATGATTGATGCGCATTACAACAACATGCATAATCCTGCTAATTCCTAACACAGCGGCCAAGAGCAAAATGTTTGAAATTCCCTGAATACCTAAGCCGAAATCACCAATTTATCTCTACATAGAAACCACTGTTAGAAATATGACAATCGTGATATTACATATTATATAAATTAATGACCCGACATTATGAATTTCTCAAGGGAAAATTGAAAAGTCCCGAAATTTGTTGGATTTCCTAAAATGGGAATACTTTTGTGTTGACGTGCTCCCTTATAAAGACATGCCAGCCATATATGGCCCTTATGGCAAACTTACGCGAAATATGAATGAAGACTAAACACTTCATCACAAAAAAGAGCAACATTTACAGTAATTACAGCAAAATCACAAAAAAAAGTAAAAAACACGTCCAACATAGAAAGAGGAACTAAAGTGAAGCCGTTTACAAAATGGCGTCGTTGTTTACGTCAAAAAGAATCGTTTGTAGCCGATCTCGAAAAACCAGTAATGAGTATAAAGAACTTTTGACTTGAATACGAGTAAATTGAAAAATAGAGGTAACAAGAAATTTAATTCAATAAACAAAGCTATGTTATAAACTTTATTGTATAAGTAATAATGTTGAAAGAACAAACCTTGTCGCCATTGACTGCAGTTTCATGGGAAGAATAAGAAAGGTCCGGTTCTTCATAACCAGTTGCGGACATACGTTGGTCAAGGGCTACAGTGTTGAGAGCAGGGTCTGGAGAATTTAAGCATGTCTGTATCAAGGCTTTACCACTCTCTGAAGTTATCATTGGTTGAAGTTTCCGCGTTGCAAAAGTATAGACATGACCTGTTTCTGATGCAACAAGAAGCATCACTTGTGTGCCAGTTAAAGTACTGAGCTCGTAAGCCTACAAAATATCGACAATATTTCTTCATTATCAAAAGCTCATAAAGTCCATGCATGGTCTTGCGATGTATTTAACAATCAATGCAGAAATTTCAAGGCACAATTGCACAAAACTCAGACGTAATATTGCTATATTGACGTGTATATATACGAACGAACCTTCTTCATTATGCCGGTCTTCCGCTTGCTAAAAGTTGTATATCTTCTCAATTTATTATCAATATATTCCATTTTTATCTTCACTCGACCACGAGTTTTCTTTCCTGGTTTAATACCGATCTTACTATCCTCAATATCCTCATGATCCGATGAGCTACTGTTTATTTCGTCGACATCTCTTTTTACACCCCTATGTAAATGCTGTTGTTGTTGTGATTGCTGCATGTCGCCTTCCGTGACTGTCTCGTTGTTTTGTTGAGTCGAAGTTTCAATGTTTCCCTGAGTGATGATAGTCTCACTTATTTCATTCTGATCGTTGTCCATGTTGTAGGAAGCTTTTTATATGGCAGAAGGAATAATAACACACGTGCCGGGATACTTATTTGGGGAAATCAACGCCGTATATGGCGAAGCAATCGTTTAGATACCATATTTGGACATACGTCTTTTTAGATTCACTTCCGGCGTGTTAAACATCATTGATCTATCGATAGGTACTGTTCAAATGCGTGCCTTTGAACGCCGAAAATGCGTGCAATTACTTTCGCATTGCTAATCTTTTCAAATGAGCAAATTCTTCGTAATATAGTCCATTTCATATTTGACGAACAAAATGGCGCAATAGCTAATTCTTGTTGATATTATAGGGCGCAATCGTTTGCTATGCCAACGACGTTGGCATCAATCTAGCATCTAGGCAGCTCATGTCACTTATCCTCAATTTTGCGTAAGCAGCTCTTTTATTTGAACATGCAAATGTCACCGTGGCTAAGGGAAGATATTAGGTCATTCTTGCCAATTTTTTCTTCATTGCACAGACTTATTCGGGAAAAATGGCCCAACATGTTCACTTCGTATTTCAGCATAAAGCCCCTATACCTTTTTCGGGACAAAAAAACTATAAACACTAAGAAATGGGTACGAAAAGGTACGCCGCCAAATAATCTTCAGTATATTTGTAAAAAGATGAGCTGTCGTGGATAAATTTTATCATTTGTTGTCGTTTTGAATGGTTAAACACTCGAGTAATATCGGAATAATAGTAATGCATTTTGACAGTAATCTTGTTGGTTGTTGGAACTGTTGATTGAAGTAAAAACCTACGTTACGTGTAGAACAAAGAAATGAAAGAAATCATTTGAAAGTCACGCCTTTATCAGTAATCAATTATCAGGGTTCCGATTGTTATTTGTACTCATCTAAAAGTACACAAATTGACAAATCATAAAATATCATTGTTTTCAAATATAACACCAGCTGAAAACGTACGAAATTACGATAGAGTAAAAATGTGGCCATCACGACAAAATTCAATTTTATGACGCGAGCAAGGTTACAAAAAAATTAACATTTCCATATTTGTAGCTCATTTTCAAAACGTAACAGCCTTTCACAGGACAATTTAAAACCTAAAACTTCTTTTGTATGAATTTTGCCGTTATATTCTTGTATTTGTCAAGCAATCAATGGGGATCTAAATTCACCTAATTTATGGTCCATTTTCCCGGTCAACAGCGACAAGAAAGAATTATGTCGTAAGTCGGATGACGTAGTATTTTACTAATCAAGTTGTTCTTCCTATTGCGAAAACTTTTTAAGTCTTTACAGATATATTAACAGAGTCAACAAGATGCAATGGATGAAAATGTACTAATTTGACCATGTGACGGAAGATAACGGAAGAACAGCTTACATAATCTTTTGGGGATGCTCGGTTTCGAAAATCATCCCACTTACGTATTCCTAAAGCCCGTTCCATGACGCCGGTTTCGCATGGAGTGTATTTGAGCCTCTAATCTCACAGTCACAGCATGATGGATTTTGTAAAATTTGCCAACATACACAAGTTTGAAAAATAGAGAAACGTTACAGCAGCCGATATCTCAACCAAACAAGACCAATCTCGTGGGAACGCTGTCTCCATTGTTCAAATTCCGAGGATCTTTTTGATACATCGTAAGCATCGAAGAAAACGGGAGATTAGATGGAGGTGGTATAAACAAAACACAATGTATTTATATTTTGACATATCCAGGAAACGAGTCCGTCACATTACTTTACATTTCTTTCAAAAGGTTTATTCCAATGCTGTTATTATTCAATTAAACAGAGTCCACAGATTGTGTGGGTTGACGAAGGAGGAAAAACTTAGCATGCCGCAATTTTTTGGCTCGTCAACTTTAGTACATTGCGGTCTAATAATTGTGGGAATATAGTTAATGTTTGAGAACCTCGTTGGGAATGTTTTGATGTTCTTGAGTGCAGCACGATGGGAAAACCTGCGAATTTCGGCATTTTTTTAAAGCTCCCAACAAGCGTTATTGTGTTTTTTATTGTATTGACTGTTTCCCATCGGAATGAATATTGTTGCTAGTGTTTTTTGACTCGACAAAGACGCCCACTGAGCTGAATTACATCACGCTCGTTTTTTGATTGTCTGCAATGCAGCATAAATTATGCTAAGTGGGCCAAGACAAGATATTTCTTTGAGAGGGGGTGTAAATTTTTAACATATTACACTTGCTTGTATTTTTAAATGAATAAACGGAAAAAAATTACTAATGAATGGTAATCCCCCTCTTTCTTTGCCGGTGTCAGTGATTATGTTTGAAAAAGTTACTCACGAATAATCAGTGATCTCCACGTTCTTGTTGTTTGAAGTCAGCTTGAGTTTCTTAGCATTCTCTCTATTTGGGCAAAGATAATGAGTTGTTAGGTTTCAGCTGAATATTTCAAAATCATGTCAATTGATTAAATGTTTAAAATATTTTGCTGATGAATTATTTTTCGTATATTCATGTGTTAAATTATGTTTTGACGATAGCGTCGGAGTTTGGCCAAATCTGAAGTGCTTTGGAGAGAGTTTAATATCGTAAAATAACCAACAGGCAATAAATATTTATTGTTCATTACCAACAGGTGATTGCAAAACTGCTAAATCAACGATTGCAGCAAAAGTTGCTACGAAACTTAGTTTCCGAAAACTGCATTGAAAATTTCCCAAACTACGTTGCAAAACATTGTTAACGATGAAATATTCAGCACTGGCAATCATAAATGGCCAAACAAAACATCGAATATCTAAAATTTTTGACTTTCATAAATCGGAGCTCCAAAAATGATTTGAAAAATCAAGTCCCAGTATCAAAACCCGAGATTACACGACAGTAAAAGTACGCACAATCTCACGATAGATTACAAAACATGACGGTTGGTTTCTAAAATCTTACCGGAGAATCTCAAATTATATAGTTTTTCGTTTTAACTTTATAAAGACCTTTGACATGTCACTATATCAGCTGTATTATGTTCCAGCTCACCTTTAGTTCAATTTTGTCAATGAAATGTTGACATAGAACATAATAAACATTAAGATTTGGTTTCAAATAAAAATTATCTTATCAATATAAACAAGACAAAAAAGACAGTTGTCAAGTCAACAAAGATAAAAAGTTGTAAACTTCCGACGTTTATAAAAACGACTGTACAACAGACTTTGTTTTTTTGTTGCTAAGGTCAACTTGATGGAAATCGCTAGAAGATAACTCGCGTTTTAAGGACAGATGAGAGAAGAGTCATGTTTAATTAATACAACCTGGTTTTTATCAATTTATATAAACATTTTGTTTTGTTAATTGTAACATTAGTCGTACTGTATTTAAAATACCATATTAAAAGAGAAGCGTTGCTTTCCTGTAGATTGTATTAGTCCAGTATTTGCTTGTGTCTGCAGTCAGTGAACACAAAAATATTTGCATATAGTAGCACGAGGAGTGTGAGTAGACAACAAGAAGTAGGATGGCTAAGTAAAAGTTACTGCCCTCCAAAAAATGAACTAAGTAACTAACTAGTAATTACGTTAGGTTTCACAGAACAAATCATTTATCTGTCAACATTGGCATTCATTATGTAAATGGTTTGAACCCGGGAGTATCGTTATAATACAATGACGTAAGAACCAGATAACAAATACGGCTAACCTGACGTTTACTCCTCATTTGACTCTGAAGATGACTACCACTAAGGTTGTTGAAACGTCAGTCAACATCAACAAAAACAGTTCTTCTCAGGACTATACTAACCTGGACGATCTACATCTACAAAACTATTGGCATTCGTCTTAGCACTTTGCGTTAAGGTGAACCAAAGGATTTTGTCAAAAACATTGGCCAGGAAATCTCAAACAGTATATTAAATTATGAATTAAAACGATAAAATTTTTATCACGAAAACTTGTAAAAAACTTGCAGCCACGAGAAAATGACAGTGGTTCTTAAAAGTAATAAACTAAACTATCCTTTTAACAGTGTAACTGCTATATTTATCAATTTATTAAGCCATACCATATACGGTAAAAATTAGAAGATATCTTTCTTTTCTTGTGTCTTTTTTAATTTCACGCTCCGATTTCGATTTGCGCCTTTTCTGAAAATTACTCTTTACAAACTCTTTGTGAAAGATAATCATTTTAATAAGACCCTTTCAACATTGAATATTTAAAATGTTTAACATTTCAATAGCATTTTTTGTGTTCTTTTGCATCAAGTGCCATTGGCATGGACGGCGCGTTTGTCAACCTGACAATTTACAGGCAATACGTTCGGTAGAATTTCGGATATACTCGTAAAATCCCCGGATGTACGACGTGTTTACATTTTATTCGACTTTACATGAAATCATCCACGTATTTTGTTGATTTTCGCTCATTTTCTGGTAAAATAAAAATGTTCTCAAGTTACCACTGAACGTTTAGAAGAATAAGCCATTACCATTGTGATATATTGTCAAAATGCGAGGCTGGTTATTAAGTATTGGAAGTATTGTTCTGACATGTTTGGTATTAGGGAATGCGTACCATCAAAAAAGGCAATTTTATCCTTCAGTCGTCTACATTACCAAGTCCAACCCAAGCTTAGCGGTACGTCGATGTGCCACGGATAAGTTTGTTTTTGCTACAGTTGATATTTTACAAAAGATTGAAAACTACAAAAAAACCGTACTTGATTTCGACTGAATCATGATGGTACAATTTAGGTGCTCTATTTGCAAGCCTTCGTGTTTGTTTTACTTCTTGGACAACTGTCTCGAAAAATGTTTTTTGGTCAACTGCGAGCTGCTGAAACTGAGGTATGAACATCATTAGCTTTATCAAATACTCTGCCTTCCTCTAGAACCGCCACTGACTTTATGCCTTCATATACTGCCATACTTTCAATTGAGGTTGACATTATCATTGTTTCCATAGCATCTAATTGAACGATCATGGTATGCTGTGACAGAGACTTGCCTGGCATTCACAGTGTTTCGAGATAACTTCAGTCCTCTCTTTGTTGCCCAGTTCACCATGTTATTATTTCTCAAGTGTTTTCACTGGTTGTCTGAGGATAGAGTGGAATATGTAAGGATAAATACAAACTGTCATGATTTTGTGCTCCCCGAACATGCTCAGTACATCACTTTAACTACAGCTATTTCTCTTTTTACCACAAGATGGAGAGAAGTCCCTTGATTTCTTTTCTCTTTCATTTTCGAGTCTTAAGTAAGTAAAAATATGGTTAATTTTGTGTTCTACAACATGGAAAACTAGTCATTAATCCAATCTTTGCATCAATAATGTGATGACCATGACTTACACCATAGGATAAAAGGTTATGGTTAAGGATTAATTTTGCATGTTTGTGGAACTCGAAATTATTACTGAAAATAAAAGTCTACATATGTATGTTGTGAAGGAAGTAATCAAAACAATGTATTTATATGATAATTTTTTAGGTCTTCTGACCTTACTTGGAACTCTAGACTCTGTGCTCATTCATAAAGCTTATCACAGCATCCTCACAAGTGGAGCTTCAACACAACTTGTGTTTGGTTTTGAGGTGATTATTCTTTGTGTTTGTTATGCTTTGCTTTAGGAATTATGGATGTTGCATTCATGGAAGGGGGGTGTTCTTATTTTGTAGTATGCCATATTGTTGACAATAGTTGTTGCCGTGTTTATGAAGTATGTTCTACATACAATTGATTTGCAAAGTCCAAATCCTTGGGAAAATAAAGCTGTTTGCATTTTATACAGCGAGCTTATTATGGGTGAGAAATTGTGTTTTGTGAATGCATCTAAAATTATATTTTCTTAACATGTCAAATTCTAATATTTCAGGTTTCATTAAATCCTTGCTTTACATTATATTTATGTTGATAATGGTTCGTGTCCATACATTTCCATTGTTTGCTATCAGACCAATGTACTTAACCTTCCGGTAAGGAACAACTTTTCTTTGCCACACATATTTTTAAAAATAGTTATAGTTCTTGATTTATATTCTTAAGGTCATTCAAGAAATCTGTGAGTGATGTGATTATGTCCAGAAGAGCAATTCTCAACATGAACACACTGTAGGTTGTCTTTTGTAAACATCTTTTGGAGGATGAATTTTTTATTCGTTGTGTGTATGTGTTTATTTTTAGTTATCCTGATGCCACACCAGAAGAACTTGCGAATGGAGACAATGTATGCATCATTTGTCGTGAAGAGATGACTGGTCAAGCAAAGAAGTTACCTTGTAATCATATATTCCATGTTAGCTGTCTACGTTCATGGTTTCAACGTCAGCAAACCTGTCCAACATGTCGTATGGATGTGTTGCAACCACCTCGTGTGACACAACCTGCACCACCTGCAGGTGTTGAAGTACCTCCTCAAGCAGGTGGCGGGCCTCCTCCATTTCCCATGTTTCCGAGGGGGTTCTTTCCACCAGGTGCCCATCCTGTTGCACTCCAAGCTGGTATTCCTGTTCCCCCACCACCTGCTCCACCATTTACACCTGGGCAAGTTCCCCCACCACCATTTGCAGCTGGGCAAGTTCCCCCACCACCATTTGCAGCTGGGCAAGTTCCCCCACCACCATTTGCAGCTGGGCAAATTCCCCCACCACCATTTGCACCTGGGCAAGTTCTCCCACCACCATTTGCACCTGGGCAGGTTCCCCAACCACCATTACCTGGACAAGCTCCCCAACCAGCTGCTCCAGGTCAAGTTCCCACCTCATCTGCCTCATCTAGTTCTCAGTCACCATTCCCAAACATGGTACATTATTCCATCAATTTTTTGCATTGGTGTAACATTTCATTACATTCATCCTTTGTTATTTAGGTACCAGGCTTTCTTCCACCATTTCTCCCTCCATTTCCAATATTACCTCCTATGCTTGGTAAGTTGGCAATCTTAATTTATCAAGTGTTAGAAAATGCAGTTTGAATCTACTAATTTACTTTTTACTTTGTTAGGATTTCAAAACCCCATGAATGCATCAAACATTAATCCATGTTTATCTCTGGAAGAACTCCAATTGATGGAAGGTGTTGAAAGAAGAAATGTTGAAGCCCGTATTGCAGTTTTGAAAAATATTCATTCTTTACTTGATGCTGCGATTTCACAGCTAAATCAATATTCAAAGGTTGTGACTGGAAAACCTCCGTAAGTAGTTTGTTAGCAAAAATTACGCTATTTAAATTATGCGTTGCATTGCATTACGATCAACATTTACAAACATGTAACGAACGTTAACTTGAAAACTTGATTCATCAGTTATATTTGCTGATACTTTACTTCAACCGAACAAAGTTCTGTTTGTTTTCAAGTTTTGATGGAGTGAAATTCTGCGTGAGCATTCAATATTCAAACTTTGTCCATTGGATAGCAAAAATTTTTAAACTTGTAAAAAAAGGTGTTGATATTTTTCTGACGACAAAGAAATTTCGTAATCTTATATTTTTTTTCTTTTTGAAAGGTTTTATAAATGTTTAAAAAAAACTTGCTATCCAATGGATAACGCTATCCTGGCTTCGTGCAACCGGCCCCTGTATAACAATAGTTTAGTGTAAGTTTACTTCAAAATTTTCTTTTCATTGGCACTAAAATAACACAACAAGAAACATGTTTTTAGGAGCACTTTTACACCAGACGCTGAATGCACAGCTGGAACATCTAGTGCCAGTAATGTTGCACCTGAAGGCGAAAACCTTGTATCATCAACTGCAGATATCCCTGGACCGAGTATGACTGGTACAATAGATGACGTACTAACATCTACATCTGATGTAACACAACCTAAGCCTGAACCAATCATTGCAGAGAACGCCAATAAGGAGAACCTTGAGTCTAGCAATGATGATTTACGTCAACGAAGAATCTTGAGATTTTCATCTCGACCTGATAACGAAGACGAGTAATTTGGAAGACATTAAAGAAATTATAGAAAATTTTCCAGTGTGTTGGTGAGATGGAAGAAAAAATGTAGTACCATAGAATAATGAGATGTAATAAAACGTTTTGTACATATCGCAGTCACCAAAACCACATAATCTGACGATGTTATTAATTATAGTTTTTGTGGATAGCTTGTATTGCACGAGATCAGACCATAGAAACCATTCGCTCTTAAAGTGCCTATGCAGTGAAATTTTCATACATTGTTTTATTTGCTTATTCAAAAGTACTTGCTCTCAGCATCATTTTTATAGAAACAAAGTTAAATTTTGTCTTTTTAGATTGAATTTATAAACGTCAAAAGTGGCGGTTTTTGCTTTTTTTTTGAAACTACTAGCTAACCCAAAGCTTTCAATAATTCTGAAGTCGAAATTTTTTGAGACAACGAGAAGGAAGCGGAAGGTTTAATGGAGCATAGCAGTGAATCAACTGAATCCTCTTTCGGATTATTGTTCCTGTGACGAATATTTGATGGTATTGTTTTTCAGCAGCCAAGAATTTGGCTACATTTAGTTCAATGTCAGAATATGTTCTGAAGGGCGTGAAATCTAGAACAGATAAAGTCATGTGTTTCAAATATCTGACAATGTGATGACAAACATCACTTCAAATAAAGGAGTTGATCACGAGGCATGTGACAAATATCTCGACGATTCCTTAAAAGAAAGGAAATGTAAGAGCAAACTTCCTGTTTAAAGAGATTCTTAGAAATGATTTACCACTCCCCCACACTTTCCATTGAAGTCTCTTGACTTTGGAGAGCAAATCAGGAAAGAAAGCCTTCGTTTAAACGAAAAGTTCATATATCTGCATAAGATCCTGCCCATCCTCAATTAACTTTCAATTGTGATGACGTAACGACATGCCAAAGCTTTGATATCAGCTTTTAGTCTTACCCTGAATCGTGGCGACTATTCTGCTACTACACAATGGTATTACAGAAAAAAATAATAGTATTTATTTGGAATACTCCACAACAAAAATTTCTCGCGGTAGGTTAGTAAAAGTGAACTGTAAATCTATAACTGTACCAACTAACGTTGGTATTATAAAAATCGTCTAGGCTGGCGTTAAACACCATGCCATTTTATTATCTGCTTTTTACCATTTAAGAAATTGCGAGAGGCTGAAGCCACAAGGTTCGTCTAAAACACTTTTCGCTTTATCTATCCACACTTGCCCAGGTGTGGATAAACCAAACTGTGTTTTAGACGATTTGAAAATACATGACGCCCATCATGTTATTTTACGACTTTACAATAGCGTCGAGTAAAACAGCAAATATTCTTATGGCCTAGTTTTAAACTCAAAATTAACTACCTTGTGTTTTAAATTGCTCTGCAAGATTTGTGTTGAAATAATCAGAAAAGATGAGCACTTTATCAGTACAATAAAGTTATCGTTTGTATAAAGCTGAACCTTTCAATTTGTGGCATTTACGAAAAAACTGTGTGATTTTTTTATGATATGGCAAAAGACGTAATATATAATATTGTACCATACCCTGTAACCATAAGTTCACTTGTCATTTGTGGCTGAACAATTCTTGAAAGGACATAAATATTCTTTTTTCACAAACACTCCATGCACCTTGTATTTGTGGCGTGTTCTTGTTGCCATCATCGTACCAACTACCACGCTTAACAAAAATAAAAGACAATAAATTGCATACAGTTTAACAGTAATAATGTTTTTGCCACGCAACTATGAAAGCATAAAAGTTGCAACACATGCAAAAATAGGTACGTAATGCGTACTTGTGGGTTGTATATCAAGTATGTTGGTCCGCTACAAAATGAAGTAGATTACTGAAAATAGTTTGAGTAAAATTACATATTTAATATTTATACATCACAATTTTTCGAGATTTGAAAAAATATGCTCTTTGCTTAATGTTCAATCAAATGAATTTGTTTATGCACTTCATATGAAAAAAGAGTGGTTAATAAATAATCAAATACTGGATTTAAAAAATTGTACAATACTATATTAGAAATGCTGGAAGTCTATAATATGAATCGTAATCTCGCTTTTGTCAAGACTCGCTAGCATACATGCATTACTATAAACTATAAACACTGTAGTTTGTTGCAAAACCAGAAGGAAATGAATAATGGAGTTTTAAGTAATGTTGGGAGTAAGTAAACGGATAAAAAAATGGAATGCGTAATAAAGATGTTCATCTTTGAATTCTGGCCTTGAATTCAAGAAAGAATTTCAGTTTTTCGAAGTTTATAAATATCAGTATGAAAGCTCATGTTGAAATGGTGCAATTAGCTTGGTTTATTGAAGTGCTTCGGATTTCAAAAATCTGACAAATTAAACGTTCAATCTCTTCCAACGTGACTTAAATTACGTTTTATTGTGAAACTTACAATTTGGATGAAGCTTCCTCGAGAACTCCGTTTTAAAATCGTTCGGAAGACTACACGTTAACTGTATAATTTGCCCTCGCCGGAATAAAGAATACTGTCCGATGCTGCTCACTGCTCAAGCCAAAAGAGCAAAAGATAGCCAAGAACTCCTCAGATTTTAAACAATGTCAACATGTTGTTGTTTTCTCATAGCAATAAACGTTTACTTTAATAAATAATTTTGAAGCCTGCGCCAACAACCGTTAGTAGCATTGTAACGGTGCACATCAAGATCGACTTTGATGGCTGGCTTTACCACGTGGCAGATACGGCACGGGCACGAGTCATCTTCAACCACTTTTATTAGTATTGCCAATCTACTGTTCGATTGCAGGACTTTAAATCTTATTAGCCAATGAAACCGCAGAATATTTGCATACATGAATGTGTTAGTTTAACCTGTCTAGCTCCCAGGTTTCATTTATTCAGTGGCGGATATGACAATCAAGATTTGAGACAAACAACTATTGTTATTTCATTCAACAACAGTAAAACTTAGGCTATAAGCAGGGTTGAATAAGAACGCTAATTTATTTTGAAAGCCATTGTAATTTCCAAAGAAGTCAGTCAGGCATGGCTGAATACATGATTATCCCCTCGAATAGGTGTTCTGGATTTGACACTGGATACAAATTTCATGTTGTGATTAATATGATATATTATATATTATATATTATATATTATGTATTTGCATCTTTCATAGAATCTATCATGAACCAATATAACACTAATTACAGTGCATTCATAAACAAATTAAATTTTTTGTAGACCATGTTAGGTTCGCATGATTTCTTTAAAAAATGTGTGAAAGATTTTAAGAAGATCGAGGACAGTTTGACGATCAATATTGCTTCCATTATCACAGAATTTGTGCCAACATCCAGGAAAAGGTAGAGGGATTATATGAAGAATTGATACTCCTTCAAAATCAACACGATAATGAGAAAATTGTATCAGAGGAAACGACAAAAATAAATGGTACAAACCACTTTTACCTTTTTCCATAAATGGAATATGATCATCCTGTATTCCCAGTGGCGAAGGTTGAAGTCCACCAATAAAATATGAGTTTTCTTTTGATATTGAGCCTTGTTTTTGAAGCCGTTTCTCTGATAATTAAAATGCCCAGATTTTATAACATTTAATAATTTATCCATTTACAACTATTCCTGTATGAATAGCTGATAAAAAAAGTACTTCTACAAACCAATGTGCTGCAGACGCTCAAAATAGCGATGTGTTGCAGGAAAGCCACTGTAAAATTTTGGATTTCTCTCACCAAGAAGATCCAGCAGGACAAAAAATTCCTTGAGAATCAAATACATATCTTGGTAAATGATATGGAATTATAAAGCAAATGCAAATGTACTACTAAAGAAAATACAGTATTTCATTATTTCTACAGATAAAACTTACAATTTTTGAAAGGTGGTTAATATTATTTCCATCAGGTTGAGACCACAATTCAGCTAAATGAGTAGAACCATAGAGAGAATCTTCAGATGTCCACTGTACAAATGCTTCTTCTCCATCAAAGAATACCAATTGAATACTGTAGTCATTTTTCTATAGAACAAATGATCACAACCAATTGAATACTGTAGTCATTTTTCTAAAGAATAAATGATCACAAGAGACCAACATTATGCAGTCTCACCTTTTTCAATTGATCCAAATCCAAACTCTTGGCAATTAACATCATCATGGCAATAGGAACTGCTGAGTCTGATGCTGCAAGAAATTCTTTATTTCCTTTCATCAACTTACTGTCATAATGAGCTGTTAACAATACAAATTTCTTGGCATTGGGGTTGGCAGTCACGACGATGTTAGTGAAACGCTTTGGTCCAATCACAGTATTTTTGTCAAATTCATCTTGTGTGACTTCCCAGCCCAGGTCTGTGAAAAACTTGATGAGATACTATAGTAAACAAATATCAAATCAAAACACATTGTACAGTAGGCCAAAATAAGATAACCCAGGGATGTACTGCCAAAATTTTTACTGGGGAGACTCTTTTACCCAACAACCACTGAGGTGCTTTCTAAGATATATATATTACCACTTCCAAAAGCGAGACTGACTCCCCTTTGGATAAACAAAAAATAAGATAAACAGAGAAGCTAAATAAAACCTCTTTAACAGCATGATGACCAACAGTGCCTGGAACACGACTCTTTAAAATAGGTTGAAGCAAAATATTGAATTCTTCATAATTAATACTCTCTGTTAATTTCTTCAATCTTGTAGAAGATAGTGTCCTTGCCTTTATTACAGATGCCTTAAAAGAAAGGATTACAATGCAAAAATTAAATTATATTACTTATTTTATTTTATAGATTCCTCATTATAAACAGACAGAACAATTAATAACTAAGTATAAATAAACACAGTGGCTATAATGACCACATAGAGATAATCTCCCATAACAGCACTCCACAAAACTTAAATAAACAAAACTTATACATATATAAGCAATGTTTGCTAAGTCTAAAATAAGTATATGTTGCAATGATTAGTAAGAAAAATATAATATGGGTATTTGAAGCACATATATGGTGAAAAGTCTAAAATGTGCCACAGATTGTCTTTTTAACAACAGTAGTTAGTTGAAAAATGTTGTAGTGAACAAGTTGTCACATATAGATCTACATAATGTCAAACCTACAGTTGTTGCTACAGCTCAACATTACCCATTGTTGCAAACAAACAAATGGACATGGTCATATGCAGTGCTGTAGAAGTGGGGGCACTTGGGAGAGGAGCCCCCCTTCTACCTTTGAAATGGGTAATTTTAAAAGGGCACTGTTGACAAAAACATCAAGAGAGCCCCTCATGTGATAAATTTAGTTCTACAGCACTGGTCATATGTGTATATACTATGAAAGATAAGACAAAGACAAACATGGTTAAGTTGTCACCAGATTAATTTAAATCAAAAAAATTTCAGGAAAAAACATGGCACTACTCACAATGAATACAGTACATAAATGTTGATTGACTTACAAGATGATTCGACGGGGATTTTTCATATAAAAAAAATAATTAAATGAAAAATTAAAGATAATATGTTGATCTCTGTTGAATCATTCTGCCATTCTCATGCAATTTTAACTCAGAGATAAATTTTCTTCGACTGTCACAGAAATTATAAATATTTGTTGAGATGAACTGACATTTATTGTTTACGCTGTATCGAACAAAAAAAGTAATTTGAAAGAAAGTACTTAAAAAGCTCGTTTTAAGTACTCAACAAGATACTTTTATTGGATACTTGTAGTGACGTTGACAACAAGCTTGGCTCATTTGAAAACATTTTACCTGAAGTGAGGAGTCGGCAACCACATGAAATCGCACAAGACAAAAGACAAGAATATTTAACAAAGTGAACATTTCCCAGTCTGATGAGCTGACCTTTAATCTTTTATTTAAAGTGTTTTATAACAATACAACCATAATAATTCTTTATATATTCCGCGAGCTGCGGGACAGGTGAACGCTGTCAACATCCCGTTCCAGCTGTTCTCGTTTTCAAGTTCAGTCTACGAATTAAAATTTAGCCATTGGACTGAAATGGAGCCTGTTCGCGAGCCTTGTCTCTTCCTCTTCAATACCATTTATAGCAATTCCACCCGCGCATAGGATGACCCGACAGACGTCATGCCAGCTGTCAGCCGTTTCCATTGATTTCTATTTTCATGTCAGTGGCCGTGTCACTGTAGATTTTGGTAGGTTTGATCAGAGAACTCAATATTGAAATAATTGAAGACAGAAAGGGATGTAGAAAAAATCTTTGCCGTAATAGCAACGCTATTATAGCAATTCAAAGTAGTTTTGCAAGGGTTAACCATATGGGGTTAGCATTCAGGAGACTGGAACACTGACGTACAAACGTCACTGTTGCTGAAAAGATGTCGTTTCGAAGTCTTCTTTTCGATGATTTCAGAGATCACTTGTTATTTCTTTATACTCGATATTTCAACCAGTTGTCATTTCTTGCAATTAAGAGTCGTCATTTTAAAAAATCTTTACTTTTTGAATAGAAAACAACACGAAGACAACGAAAATTATTTATAATAACCTAGTATTGCTTTAATTAATTAGTTGACAGAAACTGCTTCTAATTTGGTAATATCATTAACTAAACTAAATTCTAAATTCTATATTGTAAGCGTGCAAAATCAGTAGTATTGTTCGTTTTCGCGTTAAAATTCTTAATTACATATTATATCTTCCCAAATTCTATAATTAATCTCTAAAATACAAATTTAAAATTCAAATTTCTTTAAAAATTGCTAATTTGCCCAAATACGACGCTAATTTACTTGAGTACCTTGGCTACCATTCGTTCTTTTGTTTCCTGTTGTATTTAAAGCTTTCCAAGCAGCAGAAAGTTTGGCGTTGTGCTTATTTCTTCCAACTCCTTTGTATTGAATTCCATTCATTGTCAAAATGCAAGAAATTCTATCAGAATCTTTGTTAACTTTGGCAGAGCTAAATATTAAAGTAATGAAAATTCATCGCAGTGTCCACATTCACATTGTTGGTTCACACAAGTAACATAAGCATGAACGAAAAGACTTTTCTTTCTTTTGCTCTAGATACCATCTTAGCAAACCATGGTAACATAAGCAAAAACTATGGTAAACAGATAGGTAAGGACCATGGTAAACAAACAGGTAAGAACCATGGTAAACAGATAGGTACGGAACCATAGTAAAGACCATTGTAAGCAGATAGGTAAGGAGTATGTTTGACTCTTAGATAAGAAATATTGTTGACAAATAGATAAAGAAAATCGGAGACAAACTACAAATCTACCTATCGTCTAGATACAATAAACAAATTACCTAAAAGTTGCATTTTCATCATGTTCTCTAACAAGTCTGATCGGATTCTTAGGTAAATTTTTTGAATATTCGTCTAAATGAAAAAAAATTAAACATGCATTTTAATTTCAAGCGAAATTCGAGCGCAACCATTGAGCGCAACCATCGAGCGCAACCATCGAGCGCAACCATCGAGCGCAACCATCGAGCGCAACCATCGAGCGCAACCATCGAGCGCAACCATCGAGCGCAACCATTGAGCGCAACCATTGAGCGCAACCGTGACAAAGTTATCACTCACCGATATATTTTTTCATCATCGGACGACATACGCTCCAGACTCTTTGTACGTCAAGACCGCTGTCCAAGAATATTGCTCCAGCAACAGATTCAAAAACATCTCCAAGAGGTTTTGGTGCTTCTATACATTCCACGTCATCCATATCATTGGGGACCTGGATGCCAAATGGATTAGGAATCACCTGAAGTAAAAATTACGAGTTCTTTAAAAATGTGACATTGCAACATCTTAAATAAGATTTCATCACCTCTTCATTGGACAAGTTACTTTTAAATTCCTCGAGACCCCGGACAAAATGACGAATGGAGTTGAATAGTACAGGTGAATATTCCTTGACAAATTTATGATAATCATTCTCCACAGCAATGGCAGCAAAGATATTGTTATTGACAAGCGCAGATCGCAAGTCAGTGAGTTGACCTGGAGTGAGATTAGCCTGACACGCGTTATAGATATGGGTTGTGATGAGGAAATCCAAAACAGCATCGCCAAGAAATTCCAGACGTTGATATGAACCAGTGATTGTGTTATCTGTAAATGTTGGATGGGTGAACGCCTCCAGTAACAATACCTGAAAACATGTAAAATAAAAATCAATTGCTAAGACTTGGATGCCGTGTTGAAAGAAAAACTAGTTTAAAAAGAATTTGAAATGAAATTGAAGCCATGAACTTAAATGGCCTCTTCCCTTCACATAATAGCATATATGGACCTTGTTCTCGAAAGCATATCCAATACTTTTTTCAAAAGAAGCCATTTCCTTCGTCTGTTGTGATAGTATGTGTTCATACTGAACTTTTTCTTCATCCAAAGGAATCTCAAGGTTTGGTAGGGGATAGTTCGCATACTTTGAACGTTTTTGAAGTACAGGCGACTTTCTACGATTCCCATTCGTCAATTGATCACTTTCCTCATTATTTTCACAAAAAGCCTCAACACCTAACCAAGTCATAAATTGAAGTGCCCCAATATATCCACAATGGACTAGATGTGCCCCAATTAGCGCCTCCATACTATCAGCAATACTTTTATCCGAGATCATCTGTTCTTCAATAATATCATCGTCGGAAAAGGAATTGCTGTTTTCTTCTTTCCGACTTGTAAAACCGGGGGGCAGCCATGTTTCTTTAGTAATCGTGCGAGATTTTACGTATTTCTGCAGACCTTTTTCACAAGCGAGTTTAAATAAATTTTTGTTTGAAATTTGCCGTGCGCGATATTTCGTCAATTTTCCCTCGTCTTTGTGATCTTTATGCCAGTAGACGTGAATACTAACGGCCATTTTAAGGAAAGAATCTCCAAGCATTTCCAACCGTTCCAAGTCAAAATCTTCCCCGGACTTTGCACACGTCACGGCCTCCAGCATAAGACGTATTGGCAAAGTATCGACGCTATAAGGATCAGAGAAATATTCTGGTAGCTTTGATTTCAATTCACCAGCGGAAAATAAAGATTCTGAAGAAATTCTCTTTCTCTTTCGTGGAGATTCCAAATAACCGACCTCACATATCGGCAACTCAGAGTATACAGTACTACGAAGCTCAAGCATCAAAATGAGACTATCCACTCGGTATAATATGACAGGTAGCAAAACTGCGCGCAAAGCTAATGACAGAGGAGTGGGTAGACAAGTTAAGATTTCTGGAATTAAAAATATCCTATATTTTTTCTTTTTCTTTTTTTCTAACATTGACCGGGTGTTGCTACCGTGAACATTTTTCCGATGATCGATCTTTCGAATGAAATGGATCACTTCAATAAGTTTCTGGAAAGGATCAGTAATAACAACATTGCGTTTTTTTTCATGGTGTTCTTGGAATGTTGAAGCCTTGTCTAGATTAGGAAACGGACTTTGGGGTGTTAAGTCTGTTTGAGATAAAACCATGAAATCATTTGATTTGTCTACGGAATCAACTTCGTTAAAAAGCGAATCCAAAAGATCAGTGTCAGAGGAATCCTTTTCCCGGCGATTTGACTCCCTCTCTTGCAACGACCTCATTCCATCAAAGTCGATGCCAATATGAGAGGGGCCTGTGTTCGACTTTTGATTCAGTAAGACTACACGACATCCAAGTTTTGTGGGAAGAAGAGAAAATTTCAGTGTTTTCTCAAAGAGGAAACGATGAAACCAATCAGTGAGTTCATGGTTTTCCTTAGTTAACGTAGCCTTGCGGTGATATTTGATGGATATTGTTAACTCACTAATATCACTGTATATAGGAAATGATGGTAACTAAAAATAAAGAAAAAACATAAACGAGACTTTTATTATTTACATGCAGAATAAACATTGTGAAAATAAACTACCTCAGGTGGAAATTTTCGACTAGTTATTATTCCAAGAGTAACATTCTTTCGATCCCAGATAGATTTTTTCGCTTTATGATAAACAGGTTGTTTCATCGACATAATAATTTCATAAACATAAACAGACTTGTTATTTGCGATCAACCTCGATTCATACACTTGAGAAGATCTCTATAAAAACACATCACAATCAGTTTAGTTAACATATAGAAGAAAATAACTCTCCTCCTTCATCATGCAACGCATTTCTCATCAAGGACGAACGACATATTCCTTGTTCAACCCCCGCCTTTATTTAAATATTCAACGCATTTCACATAATGGAGGATCACTGTATTTGTCACTAACCCTCCCCAATTCTTTTAACATTCAACGTTTCTTACATCACCGATAAATACGGTATTATAGTTATTCACACTCCTCTTATCATTCATTCCTTTGGAAATCCTTTGAAATTTTTTGTAGCAAGTGAGAGCCGTAAGATTTGCATTGTAAGGATTAATTAGAGAAATCGCTGCTGTCTACCATGATCAAAGTGTCGAAGAGCAAATGAAAAGCATTCGACATCTTGAAAAGAAATTATTGACAAACCTTAATGGGATGAGAACGTTTATTTTTTTTAGTTCCAGTCTTATGTTTTGTACTGCCATCGACGTCATCTGTTTCACTCTCGGAACTACTCTCGACAGCTGTCGGTAGGAAATGCTCATCCAAACCTCCAAGCTTATACAGTAATTTGCACGCTTCTAGGGCAACGGCTTGTCGAGCTTCTTTCTTACCTAACATTGGCTCTCCCTAAAAAACAAGTAAAAAGATTATCGAGTAGTGACTTTAAATAATTCTTTTCTAGAAAGAAATTATAATTTTCAAGATGACGTTTAAGTATAATTAACAAGACACCTATCGGACATTCACAATGGCTATTCGAGAACATAGTGTTCGGTTATAATTGCGTATTCTAATAATTGCCACGGCAATGCAATCTCACATATATTATTTACATGTTAGTAAATCATGTTTTACCTTCGGCAGCCCTAGTTATAAAATGTTGTACTTACCGTAACTATGTGAGTGATGTGACTGTTGCCAGGCATCTTTAATGTACATTGATATTTACCGTCAGGAATATCACGAATGGAAAACTTTGGTGACAATTTAGTAAATCGATCACAAGGCAGTTTGGAACAGTACCTATTAATAATTAACTGACAGTTAAGGCGACGTTCTAATTACTCCGTAGTGTTCTTATGTTGCCCGATGTGATCGGCCTTTTGTTAAATGGTCGTAATATGAAAAGGGTAACAGGGATACATACACTACACCTGTTGATTAGACACTACATCAGTTGATTGGATACAATACGGGTTGATTGAATAATTCACCTGTATAGTCGAGAAATGCTATTTCCCATATTCAGTTGAGCATTTATCTCACTCATTTCTGGTTCAATAGGATCAAAATTCATAGCATCAAAAATCTCTTCCTCAGTCGGTTCATCACGATCTTCTTGTTGACATATTTTTAATAAATACTCATCCACTTTAAGATACATCTAGGAAAAAAGAACAAAATGCTCGAGAGGAGCAAAGGACAAAAAAAATTATATAGAATACAATCGGTGAAGCATCTACATAAACTCTTCAAAAAGATACATGTTTGAGGATGTGAATCGTCCAAGTTAGTGCAGTCCTGTTAATAACTGTTGGTGTTATTGTTGACTGACATTTCCACATTCTTTGCGCCAACAGTCCTTCTCAAGACAACGCTAATATGGACAATCACTAGCTACAAACATGTGAAAGAACTTCCGACTTTAAACTATTTACTTTAATGCTCAAGATTGTATAAAACAGGCTAACAGACCTCTTGTTCTTGCTTTCGCATTTCAAATTTCTCATCGGAAACTAACATAAAATACTTTGCATTTTTCGCTCTGCCACGGCCACGTGACTGTACGAAAGCTCGGTAGTTTTGAGGAAAATCAAACATAACGACAAGATTACACTTAGGAACATCGACCCCCTCCTCAACCACACTTGTCCCCACAAGTACATTCACTTCCCCTGTGCGAAACTTTTTCAATTTCTCATTCTGCTCCTTGAAATTCATCTCGGTGTACGACATTCCAATTAAATCAGACGACCCATGGCCGGTGATGAAATCTGCACAAATTTTATCATAAACATTGGGTTGCAATTCTGCTAGTGTATTGATAAGTTTGCTGATAACACAGGCAGTGTAACGTTTTTCTACGAATATGATAAAGCAAATCGTGTCTGTATAATAAGAAAATAAAACACTTTAAGAGCAAAATAATGTTTTACCAAATGACATAAAATCTCTAAAAATGGTTACATGATATTACACAATCTCTATAATTCTACATTTTCCTACCTTGACCATGCTTGACTTCTGTCAATAATTCTAGTAAAGCTTTGACTTTTGGCTTTAAATACTCTAAGATAATTATCTGGTTTCCATGCACATTGGCCAAGCAAAACTCTTGATACAGCAAACAAAGCTCTTGCAGAATGCTGATGGTTGCTTCAAGAATGAGACATGCAAATTTGGTTCGGGACAAGCTGTTTTTGATGCGTTTACAGTGTTTCACTAAAAGAAACATAACGTGGCAATCAGACAGTTGTTTCTTTATTACTTTTTAATAGGGTGTGTAAATTATACTCTTGGCAAAAGTTTCTAAAATAAGATGCATGTTGAGTAAGAAATTCTAAGTAGTTACTTTAACGTTCTCTGGCATAACTGGCACTGAAATTTTTGCAAGCGTGAGCTTTTTTACCAGTGAAAACAACGAGAAAAAGTTTGCAAGTTCCAGAAAAACAAAAACACATACAAAACAAGAACATAGTGGTTTACACTGAACTATGTAAGTAACTCGTCCCCATATTTATAATTGCGATGTAACATTTGTGAAACCAAACTGAACCAAATTTTGGAGAAATAAAATTTCAAAGCTTTAGTTTCAACAAAAGCTTTCTTGCTAGTGAAAAATGTTGCATCTTGAAAAATTTTGGGGCCAACTGTGGCAGAGAAGTTAAAATACATAGAATCACGAAAGCTTTTAATGCAGTGGCATAGCAAACTCGTTAATTGGGGGGGAGGGGAAGAGACACAAATTCATAGATGCATGTTGTAATAATTGATATCAGAGGAACTTAATACAGCAGAACATGTGTATATGAATATGTGCCTCCCACATTTATTGAGTTTGCTACAAAGTATATTTTTCATAAATCCTTTATTCCTACATTAAGACGATAAAGCTGTCACAAACCTAAGTCATCAATAACCATCAATGAAACTTCATGAGCTGCCCAAACACCAACTTCCTCGAGGGCAGATATACAATTACGTAATGCTCCTTTAGCAAGGTCAATAGATTTTTCTAACTCAGACTCAGTAACCTCCTTAACCACTTTTATGTCACAAAGGAATTCTTCCAAAGGTTTTAAAACAGACAAAAATTCTTGTTCCAAGTAAAGAGCAACATGATCATTTTTCCCAGTTGAAGATGAGTAACGCTTCATGTATTCTTTTGGTTTTGCTCCATATTTCTCTACAACAAAAGAATCCTTTGCAGTCTTACAGATACTCCTCATTGTACACTCCAATTTCCGTATTTCATGTATAATCTGACTAGGTTTCACTTTCTTTCCAACAACTGATGCTGTCAATCCTAAGATCTTAGGATGATCCTTGCAAGGAACACAGCCAAAACAGTTCATAATCTTTTTGAAAGGATGATTTTTATCAGCATGGTGGCATTCGTCAAAAACCAGCAAGTTCACTTGAGATAATTCGAGTTTAGCAAATTCAATAAGATCCAGGAATATTTGGGCTGTCATAACTAGAACATGATTTTCTTCAAACTTTTTCAACCAATCTCCTTTTCCCCAAAAGTCTACACCCATTTCACCACAAAATTCCTCTACCTTTAAAGAAGTGCAATCTCGAATGGCTTTTGCTTGTTGCGTGACCAGTGGAACTATAAAAACACAACAATATTATTTAATGCATAGCTTAACATAAATTTAAAAAAAAAGATATATAACATGGCCATAATAAATTTGATAATTGAGGGGGGGGGGACAACATTCATTACAAATGATATATACAATTACTTTGAAATCCATTGTTTTCTACTGATTACACCATCCTTATATGAATATGAACCCACCTAATTATCCGTCCTCCAACAGTCAAGTAAAAAGATGTGATTTGAATAAATAAATCTGGTTTTTTTGTTTTTTTATTGGAAAAATAATAAATTGACTTAATTTTCTAAATATACAGATAATAATTTTGGCAGAAAATTGTGCAGTTTTGGTGGTTTTCCCCCACACCACTCTCCCCCCCCCCCTTTGAAATGTATATGTATGAAAAGCAAAAATTCTATAAGCATTTCCAGGTCAGAAAGTTTGATTGTGCCACATAAATATCAGATTATTGGCATTTTTTGAGACATTGTGCATACATACCCTTCTCGACAAGGAAGAATGTTCTCTTGGCTCCTTCAGAAAAAGGTCGTTGTATGTCATCTTTTCTAGAACAATACTCGATCAGTTTAATGCTTATAAAAGTTTTTCCTGTACCAGTACCAAGACAAATTATGATATTCTGCTTTATTGCTGCATCAAGAAGCTCTAATTGATATTCACGAGCGAATGGCACACCATCCTTCTTTGGAAATGCTTCAGCCATTTTACATCAGAATCTTAAAACAGGATTATTGTTTTCATCATGTGAGCCTACATCTAACAATATAATCAGGTTACATGTTTCTAAATGTAGATCGTCCAGGTTGGTATAGTCCTGAGAAGGACTGTTTTTGTTGTTGTTGTTGTTGAAAAAAACCATTTACCTTAATATAATCAGGGTTTATGATTGGTTTGAAATGCAATAAAGTAAAACATGCTACATAAATGATTATTATAGACTTAGTCGTGCTTTGTAAATATTTTGATCTTCACTCAGTATAAGAACAAAGTTTTCTATATAAATAACTGATTACATTCTTAAATTTACAAAGCACAACTAAACTAGCAAGTTCAGTTTGGCTATGCCACTGGTTTAGATTTGGTAGTTAAGTCACCTTAGTATCTACACATTTCCATGTCAATAACTTTACTTTCACTTTCACAGTCCATCTAGATAGTGAAAAGTAGAAATCATATGTATGAAATCAATGTAATAGACTTAAATGATGAACGCTTACATTATATAAGTTATGATCAACAAATATCAATTATAAGTTTTGCAAGACCTACCAGATTTAAACATTGATGGCTTCTGAATGAAAAACTACAAAAGATGTACAAATGAAAATTGTTATATCTCCAAATTCGCAACTGGATTTTCTCGAGGGCATTTTTATATAAATATTACTTGAATTAAACTTACCTTCGAACTTTGAGTTTCCAATTATGATTTCAAAACTTTTACATTCTCTCACGTTTTGTTGATTTCAACTTAGAAAACGCAAACTTTCAGTACTGCTAAATTTTGATGTTTTCCAGGAAAACATCACAAACGAGTTCCTGTGTATTGATGACGGCGACAGGACGTTCGACTTGTCAAACATTTGCAAATTGAGATGGCAAGCAATGCTCATAATGTCAAGTGTTTGTTTGACAATTGACATTAATCGACAATAATTGTCATTGATCGCCATTAAAATCTTTCTTCCTTTGGTTGTCAAAGTGAACAGCAGAGAGTCTATAGTGCCGCGTCCCACAAAAATATACCATTGAAATGTCAATTACATTTGAACAAAATATTTTCACTTTCATTATTAACCCTTAAATACCCGGGGTGACATATATGTCACATGTCTATTATGGGAACGTCCTTGTTTTAAAATATTTATTTTCTTTCTTTAATACCCATTGTGACATATATGGCACTCTTGGCCGCCATATTAAATCATTAAACTCAATAAACGGGGGGGACAAACACTATATATTTCGATTTAAAAATGGCTGCCATCACGCTTCGAACATTGTATTGATGTCCTTGAGTTGTTCGCGGTAGAAATTGCACTTAAAGGGCAAAGCTATAACTTTTTAGCGATTTCATATAAACAAGCTATAGTTAAGGTATAAAATATAGTTCACTACTGGCATTAAAATAAAAAATTTTCATCGTGGATTGCGTTTGAATTGAGACGTGCCAAATATGTCACATTGGTCATTTAAGTACCTTGAAAGGCATTATTGAAATGAAGTAGAAAAATTGCCATATTTTGTAATTATCATTTGTGGAGATATTATACATCTATGTGTATTCTCTGTAAATATTATTATTACAAATTAAATAATATCTATTATTACAAATTAAATAATATTTTTCATAGCTTTTCTTAGTTCATTCAGTTGACAGTTTCATATGTAAGTATGCCAAGAAGTCGACAAGCTTATGCAGTAAATGATCTACTAGAGTTGATCAACAAAAGTGATAGCGAGTTTGAATTCAGTGATGGGGATTCTGAAGAAGAATACACTCTTGAAAATGACCAGGAGGTTGAAGGCTGTAGTAATATTCAGCAAGGAGAAAATAGTAGTGATGAAAGTGACAGTGGAGATATTGACAATGTCCCTTTGGTTGAATTACAAAAGCGGAAGAATTCCTCCAGCTCCTCTCAAAAAAAATATACATACAGATGGAGGAGCCATGGTTTTGATGCACCAGAAGTGCCTTTCCTAGGTGAGAAATACATAGTGCAAGATCCAGAGCCATCACCATTGGAACACAGCCAATGGGAGTGGCGAAGAGATGGAGCAAAACAGAGAAGAAGTGTGTTGGCATTCCAAAACCCGAAATAGTTAATGAGTATAACAAATTCATGGGAGGGATTGATCTTATGAACATGCTCTGCTCTCTATCGATATTCGATCAGGTCCCGAAGATGGTATTTGTACATCTGGTACCACACCTTGACAGTTGCCTTGGTCAACTCATGGCTTGTTTATCGCAAGCATAGAGCAAAATGGTAAATTCATGAAGCTTAGCAAATTCCAAGCCTTGGTTGCAGAAGGTTTGTTAAAGGCTGGGAAAAGCAGGAAAAGAGGTCGTCCATCAGATACCACATCTCCACCGTTTAGAAAGCAACCAACCGCAGTGCCGGTAGATGATGTGAGATATGATTGTGTCGACCACATGCCAGAATGGGACAATGAAAACCGGTAACGCTGCAAGCTTTGTAAACATAATCGCTCGTATATTATGTGTAAAAAGTGCAAAGTTTACCTGTGTTTCAACAAGGAGAGAAACTGTTATCTGGAATATCATACCAGGCGATAACACCTTAGTTACTGTATATGAAGAATAATCAGTTGATACTTGACATACATTAAAAATGCCATTTTTTACTATAAATAGTTCATAGACATCTTATGGGTGCTGTTTTATTAAAAGTTTTTGGGTTTAGCATATAAATTGGTGTTATTTATAAATTCCATGTTTCAGCAAAATATTAGAGTAAAACGCACCTAAATGCCCAATGTGACAAATATGTCACAGCATAGAAATATGCTCTAACTATAAAAATCTTCAAATTTTTTTTTAAACTTTGCATGTTGGCACTATTTTCAATAAAAATTCAAAAATTCAAATTTTTTTTCCAAGTTTTTCATACTTTGGGTCTTTAAGGGTTAAAGTCCTTGAGATGAGTCATTGAAATGTCGGCTATATTTTATCATGTTTCCATTTGACTCATTAAACATCAGAAATTCTTCAACCTAATTTCAGTTTCGGTTAATTTATTCTCGAATGCCACTCGATTACGAAACAAAAAATATATTTAACTTGAATTAATTTACAATTCCTTCAAGGAGGTCAAAGCGTTTTTAAGTAGCTGAATCTGAGCCTAAAAGAGGAAAAATAGAAAAAGTAGAAAAATTACTATTACACTGGGAATCACTTGTATCTTCAATGGATGCTATTTTTGACATATTTTACAACAGTATGTCAATTCAAAACACAAAGGAAGATAACAAAGTGATAAAGACCACTGCCTCTAGTCCCTCTACAAATATAGACATATTTCATCTACCTTTGCATGTTTGATCTCAAGTTCCGTCAACTCCACCTAAATTAAAGATCAGACCTCAAATAATTATCAGTTTTTGAGCGTTAGTAGGAGATAACAAAAACTTACAAGATTTTTTCGATACTGTTGAACCCTTCGACTTTTGAAATCTTCCATTTCTATAGGAAAGATACATCATAATTAAAGTAAAAATAAAAAAATACATAACTCCTTTCAAATGACCTACCTTTTTTAGCTTCATCAGATATCGATTCATACTTGTCGCTCGCTTTCTGTTGGGCAGCCTCGGCCTTAAAACAAAAACGGGAAAATACCTCAGTACGTATTACCACATGTCTAGGCTGGAGATAGGAAGAAAAATGACTTACATTAGAAACGTCTTTATTTTTTGATCTGGCTTTTTCTAAAGCTTTCTTAGCATTATCGAATTCCGAAAGAGATTTTGCTCGTCTGTAGAGAAGAGCTTTGGCAGCGGCCGTGTCTCTCATGTAATAACGTAATAAATCCGATAATTTGAGGTCTTCATCAGAGGCGATACGTCCCTCTATTTTCTAAAACGTCGTAAGCAATAATTATGCATAAATAATTCTATTTAATTTACAGTAAAATTAAACAACAATATTCATATAAGATATATAGTTGATACTTACACGAACTTTTTCGAAAGTATCGCTGACTTTATTGAAAAACCTAAACCACACAGTTTATAAACGTTAAATATTTACTGCTACGCTTCTATTCTCATAGTAATGTTCTTTTTTCTCAACTTTTACACAACTCCCTATCGCCCACAGTAATCTTTCATTATCTCCACGATCGCACAAAATTGATGCTTCGTATATCTTCTAGAATACTGCTCTATATGTTCCCTATGATCCTTCATTACCTCCTCAAGTACACAGCTTGATATTCACCATAGTGATATTCTAAATTTTTACTAGAATGTTCCTCCACTATCCATAGTAAAACAATTTATTTACAACTAAAAAAACTAACTTTTCAAACTTTGTTTGTTCACTCGTAGCCAAAGCTGTAACACAAGTTGATATCTTGATATAACAATCCGCAACAAGTTTATGAGACCTGGTCATACGGTCCGCATTTTTTGTTGCCTCTCGTAGCCTGAAGCAAAAACCATTAAAAAATTGAATTTTTCAACTTTATTTCATTTCCTTTAATATGCTCATACTTGGAGTGATATTCAACTAAAAACTTCTTTTCTTGCTCAAAGAATTCATCTGCATCCTGTTGAAGAAACATTCGATCAAGTTTTGAATACTTCATATGCAGGAAAAATAGACCTCCCAGGAAAATAAAGACAAAGACAAACACCTTTTGACTGGATACTAAAGCTTCATCAACACCTTTAGCAAATCCTTTCAATAAACCACCAAGTCTCTCCTTTTTGTTTTTTCCTCTCACACTCAACTATATACATGGAGATATGTAACAATAATTATGAATAAATTCAACTACTAGCAACATGACACATGAATATTCAACATTACCTCTTGCTTATATTCCAAGAAAACTTTGAATTTGTCATCTTTCCTGAGCTTTGGATGAGCAGCAAGACGACATAAGAAAACTTCGTGCATGGCAACAGTCTTTTTGAAGGTTGCCAAGTATTCTCTAATCACAGTTGAGCAAATAATGTGTTAACAAAAATTACTAAAATACCAAATACCACTATTGTTATATTTAATTCCTTTTGGCTCTTGTCAATGATATTAAAGTCATGAGGGTTAAGAACCTTAACTATGACAAAGGAATGCAACCAAAGGGGGGTGTAGTCACAAGTATTTCCCTCACAGGGTAAAAAATTCTCTTTTTATTATTTCTTGTACTTACGCTTCTAATTCTGCTTTCATTTTGGAAAATTCTTCTTTTGTCATAGTCCCCTCACCTGAAAGCAAATAATATTAATGATGTTAAACTTCATACTCCATGTCCATCAAATGCGCGATAATGACCTTCTCCGAGTCGTTGTAGTTTCTCTCGAGATGAATCAAAGTCCGGTCGAGGTGGTGCTGGTGGAATCTGAAATATGGTGTTATATTGCTTTCATATTTGCCAGAAACGTCTAACATGTTATCTCTAGATACTCACAATGATCCCTCCATACTCTTCATTTTCCTCATAACGATCATGAAGCCAAATGAATTCTTCATGACCACGGACAACTGAGAAATCACTACTTTTAAATTCTGGTAGAGTTGTCTGAAGGAATGAAATTCTGTGTCAGTGAAATCGATGGCTAATGTTGTTCTTGAAGTCAAAAGATTTTTACCTTTGTATGAACTGTAAATTTTACTTTATCCCGTTCGCTGAGTGCATCAGAGATATCAATGACCAATGAAGAATCTGTCGATAAATCAACTGTCGTTGTTCTATCTTCTTTCTAAAAATGTGTGGATCTCACGTTGAAAGTTGTGTTAAAACAAACTTTTTATTCAAAATGCCCGAACTTCCTATTTTGAAATTGCCACTTATCTAGATAGAAGTACTGGGCTAACTTATAGTCACAGAATATCTTAACAAAAAGCACTATTAATCAACAACTTCAGAAGAAAACATTGTTATTCCTTCATCTTTATGAATATGTTTTAATGTGTAACATATTTCTGTAGAATCTGATTCGGAAATTTCATTGTCACTTTAACTTGTCACTTACTTTGACGGGAAGGGCAAACCCTGTTCATCCAAAAAAATATATAGAAAGAATACCTTTTCCTCCTCCAACATATCGTCTTCTGAGGTCTATATTTAAGGTAAATTTAAAGTAATACACAATGAAATACTTTGCAATGGTTTTAACACACTAGGTTTTGAAGGTTTTGAATTTTAACCACTATCAGCTCTCTATAATCGTAACTCGTAACTTTTCGTACTTCCGGGTTTTTCCGAAACACATTCTTGATAAGACGATTGAAAATTATATTGCGTATTGAATTAAGGACGTAAATATTGAGAATTACTTGAGACCTTTTTCCCCTGACTAAACTATTTGTTCTAATTAGCTCTAGGTTTTCCTTCAGGTAGTCAAATGGAAAACTGTTTTTAAAAGATGACCATTAAATTCATTAAATGACCATTGAAATATCAAGCATTGTTCCGCGATTCCGAAATCTGTCCGATACTCTCCGAGACTCCGAAATGCAATAATACCGTGGAAACAAGATGGCAGAATCGGCAGTCGTTAATGACGGTAGAAACTATCATATTTACCAATATATTTTCATAGTTTTCGAATGTTTATAAATTTCCTATTATAACATGTAATCCTTCAGCTGAAATGACTGATGCAAGCACAGTTCTCGAGGAAAAATCATCAGACAAACAACCAGAATCGTCCACTATGGACATCAGCACGGATGGCAATGAAACCGAGAAAAAAGAAACATTTATCACAGAGGTTTTTGTCAATGCTCTCAACTTGTCGCCAACAGTAATCATTTTCTGTATTTCTTGTTCAATGTATTTTCAGAGTCAAAACCAGGCCCCACAACAAGGAGTTACACCGTCTATTGAGGTAAAACGTGTTATCTCCGCTGGAAATTCATTGCAATTATTCTGTCGTGACTTATAAAAAATTGCAGGCCGCAGTAAAAAAAGAAAAAGAAGATGCAGAGAAACAAGCACGTAAAGTTGATGTTCAATCCCTTCCTACACGAGCATATCTTGACCAGACTGTTGTACCTATATTGTTGCAAGCACTATCAACTTTATCAAAAGAAAGGTTTGCAACATCATTTCAACTTTCTAATCCTCATTTATCAAGTGTTTATCACAAATCCTCATGTATCACATAAGTGTTTATCCCAAATCCTCATGTATTACATAAGTGTTTATCCCAAATCCATGTGTATCCTTTGAATGTCTCCCAAGTCCTAATTTATTCTTTTCTATTATTCTCCACAGGCCTCCAAATCCTATTGAATACCTTGCAAGTTATTTATTAAAGAATAAAAGTCAGTTTGATTTGCCAACAGTTGATACCAACCAAACATCAAATACATAATGTTGATTTTGTCAGGTTGTAACATACATTTTCATAAAAGACTACTAATCATTTACAGTTGAGCTTTTTTTGTTTTAAATTCATGTTTTTGTTCCTATATATTCATACAAGAGTCACAAGACCTATCTTGTAAATAAAAGTTGCATCACATCATTCACATGAGTTTGTTTTTGAAGATGGGATTGATTTGTTGAATTGTGAACGAAATGCTATCGTTTTCATGTCCAGTACTCTCAAATTTTGTGCTATAAAGTCCACCAATTGCAACACTTACTTGTTTTTCTGTTTTTCGTATCGTTACGTTGTAATAGTCAGTCATTGGTTGTCCTTGAGGCATCATACAAAAGGTGCCGCTAACATGAAGTATAGGCGAAAGACTAGTACGCAAGCTTCCTCTGAGCGCACACACGCGAGCAGAAACTTTCTAACTTGTGATCATTGTGATAATGCAAACTTTAATTTTCCTTTCCCTTCCATAAAAAATAAATATTTTGATACAACCTTTCCCCTATATATATATATATATATATATCTATATCTATATTGTTGCGACTAAAACACGCAAATAATTGTAACTTTATAAAAGCTCTATCTATGAACTATTTTATATCCAATTAATTCGTCATAAATGAGTATCTGTCGACGAAGAGTTTCTACGGCGAAATGATGTGCCTTGGATCTGGCAAATTGAGCCGAGGTCGTCTGAAGCACGTGAAAAAGTCTTCTTGATGAATTTTCTCTGTCCTTGCAAACGAAATCTGTTTCTCCGTACAATAGTATGATTATATTGGATATTGTTGATATTGTTCGGTGGAGAGCTGCGAATGACAAAAGGTCTTTTTATACAAAAATTCAATACAATTAAGGGGGTGTTTACATGAATCCGGAATGACTTTCGATCCGGAATGAACTCATTCCATTTTAAAAGAAATCCTATCGCATGTTTACATGAATCCGGAATGAGTCACAACTCGATCGGGATCGAGTTCATTCCTATTTTCATTCCGGATCGAAGTTTCATGCCGGATCGAAATTTAATTTTAATCTCATGTAAACGCGTATTGAGTTTCATTCTGGAATGAGATTGTGATTAATGACGAAGCACGCATGCACCATGTGTATTGTCTTCTGGGAAATTGAAGCTCGTAAGCTAAATGGGCTATAATGAGTGCGAAGAAAAGCAACAATTAGTTTCATGCAAGTATTAAGCTATATTAACTCAGAAACGAAAAAAAAGAAAAGGGTTGTTATAATGTTTAAGTTCGTTGTCTTCAAAATTGATGATTCCTGCGAAATGTCAATCCTTGTGTTGATTTTCCATGTAAACGTGGATTGTCATCACGTTTCGATTGGAATTGAAAGTCATTACGGATTCATATAAACACCCCCTAAGAGAAAATATTATAGATGACGGTAAAGGGGTAGGGCTTACCTCTTGTTATTTAGAAGAACGGAAAGTTCAACCATATCAAGCGTAGCTGCGCAACTCGTTATCTTCTCTATTTTGTTTAAATTAAATAACGCTGATCTATGGAAGTAATTGTTTGGGAAATGAATAATAACACCAATAAAAAAATAAAAATTTATTTAGGTTTAGCTCGCTGCACGTAAACGTACATTGAATATACTCACTTTAAGAGAGCACATTCTTTGCAACGCTCCAAGCCAGCCAAATACGTTATCCTCGCTTCTTCCCATTCGTTAAGCACGATTAATGCAGATGCTTTTCGAAGATAGCCCATTGGATAACTTGGAAACTTCTTGATGGCCTAGCAATGAATAAAGAAAGGAGAAAGTTAGAAAAATGCTGGGAAGTTTGTTTCAAAATTAAATAACAAAATTAAAAAACTTTAGCCCTCGTGCAAAAAAGACACTTTCAAAACATGATTCATTCATGCTGATGAATCCAATCATGCATCTAAATAACTGAGCATGACAGTAAGAAACTATTTTGATGTGGAGTATTTTGCAAGTCAAAATTATGATCACGTAAAAATAACAAGCATTATCAAAGTCTCAGAAAAAGACTTATCAATTATCTCATTTGTGGCAGATGTTGTAAGCTGGCAGACAAATTAATTGACTTTTAAAAAACGTCTTTTCCTTTATCTAATTTGCGCCAAGATGCTTTAAAGCTGTGTTGTGATTGCTCTTGAGAACGATCAGAAAGAGTGCTTTCGGCATCTTGGCTTAACGGTTCATTAGTTGAACTTCCTAAATCCTAAATGAGATTTCGCTTTAAATGACAACAACACTAAGGAAAACTACTACAATTAAAACGTGCAATAAAAATGGTCCAGAGTACATGCAAATGCTTGACGTTATGAATTGTCTTTTCAAAGAAGAACACGTATACAATACTCACAGCATTGGCATCACAAACAACTCCATTTAACGTTTCAACACCACTTTCTTTGACATCCTTCTTTTTTTTCCCATTCCTTTTCTCGCTTTTCTTATTGCTAAAACGCAAATCCATATTTAGTCACCTGTTATTTCTCAACTACAACTTATGAAAACTGAACGCAAAGAATTTCGACAGATTGGTTTACTTGGTTACTTGGTCAACAATCAACAACTCCTACGATTAGCATGTAGGAACAGTTTGAATATTTTTTAAAATCATAAACGTCAGATTTTAAAGTCTTCTTTTACAAACAGCTTACAAGAAACTTGTAGGTGTAAATTGTGACTAAAACTTCTGCTGTTTATGAAAGGTTAATAGCAGATTATAAGTTAATAACCTAATTATATACTTCAATAAGGAATGATGTGAATCCGGCAAATAAAAACGCTTTGTTTCGGGCGTGAGAATGGTGTGTTTATGTCAAGAGGCATAAGAAAAGGGCAAGAATCATCATATTGAAAGGTCTTTGTTTGTTAACATTCGTCAATCGTCAATCTATAGTTTAAAATGAAAACCTTTAGCGTTAAAATACTTTATGCGCTATAGCCTCAATCAGACAGAATCGTCGTGTCCCAATACATATAGACGTTTGGGACGGGGAGGCAGGGAGCAACTGCTCTCCTCCCCACAAGAAAGTTTAAAGATTGAAAAGTTGAACCAAATTTTAACATAAGACGGGCGAAAATACGACGGAACCTTCTTTGTGAGTTTGGGAAAATATTTACCCCCATAGCTTCCGCACGCCTATGCATATACACTCCTCTCCTATACGAGAGTAATAAAGGTACGAAGACATACAGAAAAAATGCCACCATGCGTGGGTTCTTCATTGGGGTAAAAACGCCAATAGCATAGCGTACAGTTCAAAGTGATATATTGAAGCAAGAGTTGTACGGCTAATAATGGGCTATATAATGAAGATGATTAGAAGCTGTAAGAAAGCTTCCTGTTGGGATATATCGAATAATTAGTTACTCTAGGTGTATCAATGGACAAAACGATTAACAAAAGTACTTGAATTAATCGTAAGGTCATGATTACGATGACTTTTGATGCCAACAATTACAAAAGTGTATGCAACAGCACAACAAATATTTTTAATATCAGTTTTGATAGCACACAAAACTGCAAATTAGTTATTGAACTTAGAAAGAAAAAAAAATTTTGGCAAGTTTGAAGTTGAAATGAGCGGAGGACGATGACCCCCATATCCTGCACTAATGCTGTTTGACTTTAACCCTTCTTTGTGAGTCAATAATTCATAGGAAATTCCAGTCTATCACAGCTATTGAGTACCAGCGTGAATTCGCATTTTTAGAAGAAAAGCGAAGGATATGTTTGTATTCTTTGCTTTTACAGACGTCTCATGACTTTGAATTTCTTTCCAAAACAAATATTTTAAAATCTTTTTGGGAGAACTTGCCTCCAAAAAGCTTTTTAGTATTCAAAATATTCTCTCCAAATTCGAGTAATTGGCAAGAGTTGTACAAATGATACTTGGCCAGAACCTATCCTCACAAGTCGATCATAAGACGCAGTTTAAAAACAATTATAGCCAGAGAGTATATACTACAAAGAATACAGAAGATTGCAGATATGGATAAATTCTTCTTGCAACCAACAGTAGCATATAATATTTAGACTTACTGTTTCTCAAATGTGTTGTCCTGATGCACAATTAATAACTGTTCACAGTGATTGTTGTTTAAATTTTGCAACGACTTGCTCAATGGTCTCTCGCGCGTCAGCTTCTCATGAGTCAAAGGATGGCTCTGTTTTTCCAAAGCTTGTAAGAAATATTTTGTTGCAGAATTTAGATCTCCTTGCATAAAAGCAGATCTTCCTCTTTCTTCCATCCTCTTTAACTATAATTACAAATGAAAAAAATACTCCATATGAGAAGATCAATCAACGACAACATTACACGATCTGTTGAAATGGTAAACAAGCAAAACAGATATCCGTATTGGAACAAAATGTGCGTGCTGCTTTACCATAAGCGAATCTGAATGAAGAGCTGATCGTATGTACGTGTTGGCCGTTGAAAAAACACAAAATGAGGAAGAACTGAGTCGGCGCAACAACGTCTTCGGCCTATTCTTCTTTGCCATGAAGAAATCTTTAATTTTGTTTGATAGAATCCGATCACTATTTGCCGGCATCCTTACTCAACGATCGCGAATATTGAATAAAGTTGAGTTAAAAAACATACCTTATCAGCATCCATTATTATTTATTCATTATTCATTCCGTTTCAATATTGTGTTCTAACACTCAAGGACAGGCAATTAAAACTATTAAATATATCGGACGTAAAGTTTTGCCTCTTTATACTGACTTGTGTTGTAATTTGATCACGCTTGTTCGTGGACATAAAAAAATGATCAGCCCGCACACTTTTGACGTCAAGCTTCTTATTTGCGTGGTTTAACACCTAAAGATGTTGTTGTAGGGGTCAGATAGTTCGAGCTGAGAGACAAAAAAAAAAAATATTCGAGATATTTGAAGAAAGTTCTTTCGTCACTTTTGTGAGACAGCAAAATTCGTCGCACAACGAACAGGAGTGTAATGAATTTAACGTTTCCACCACTTTTTAAGTCAAAGTTATCCTTTGATTCGCTGCATTGTTGTTATACTTTTACCACAACACATCATAACACAGCAATTCCTAAAATGTTTTTATCAATAGTTGAGCTCCCTCCCTCTTTCGAAGACCAACCAACCTTAGTGAAATGCAACTACAGAAGGATTTCTTAGTAAATTTTGTAATTGTTTTTGAACAAAAGCACGCCCCTTGTGGAAATCAACCCCAGTTGACAAGGCCAGGGTGTCAAAATAAAGATTTTCATTCATTCATTCAAGGAAGCAAAGCATTTAAATATCTATTTTGCAAACACCAATACAATTCATAGCAATATCAAGCAATGAAATGCTCAATTTTCTTATTTTCATGATCGTTTTTATGATAGACAAGGTTTTACTTTAACAAGCCACAGCTTTGTTAAAAACTCTGTTCTGTCAAAAAAACGGAAAAAATAACCATGCTATTGTTCACGAAACAGCGTGACTTCTTGCAGCTGTGAAGCCTATAATTACCATCGATAATCCATTTTCCTGCTAGGCAGGAAAAACGTAATAATAAAAGCAACTACAACAAATAGAATGACAATATAACAATATATTATGTATAAGTAAACAGAAAGACTATTTGTGACTACAGTCTACAATCGTCATAGATTAAAGATGTTTAAAAAGGTTTTTTAGCATTATTTTTCCATCGTTAAAAACAAACAGGAAAAAATGCTGCTGTTTTCAAATGTCTTATTCAGTAAACACTTCGTGATCTTTTCGAGCCAAAATATAATTTATCAATTTTTTCGAAAGCGTGCCTCTTTTCTCGAACGTCCGACATTATCACTTTGTTAAATAAACTGACTGAACTAAAAATACCTACTGTACCAACCCACACAAAAAAAACACGCATCTCTAAGACGAAATCTGCATTTTCACCACATGTCTCCATAAAATGAATGAATCTTACAATCTATATTAAAATGTAGATTGATAAAACTCTCACTTTCTATAAATTCATGAAATAAACCTGTAAATTTATTGTTTGTTCAATCCTGTATTTTTCTGTTCATATTTCTTCAAACTGTTACGTTTAATTCTTTTATTTCATTTGTCTATTTTAATTCATGTTCGCCATTTTCAAGTTTCTTATACATTACACCCCTTTCTTCAACGTGTTATTTTCTCAGCTAGAACTTTCAAACACTAAAACAATGAATATAACAAGAAATTAATAGTTTTAGGACACCAACAGACATGAATGGGAAGCAAAAAATTGTGCTCGGAAGATGGGAAAACAAAAATGGCCAACATTCATAGCAAGTACACACAATCTACACATGACATGTGAAATATTAGATAATGCGCAAGATATCAAATAAAATAACTATTGAAATTAGCAACTTTTAAGACCTTCGTCTAAAACAGGGGATAAAGAGCAGATGAGAGAGATCTGATCATATCAAAGTTTAAACTTACTCATAAGGCATAGTTGAGCTCTAATTCACTAAGAATTAATTCTAAAAATGAAAATAATAATCTTGCGAGCCTACAATGTATACGAGAGTGCCTAGTGGTAGTGCTGATTAATTTACACAAGCTAAATTCACACAATGCAAAGTAATTTTGTGCAAAACACATTGGTAAAACCAGAAATAAGTGTTTTCACCTTCGCATTCCTTCCCTGTGGGTACTAGTAATATTTCAAGGTTTTATATTTAATCAAGATTGAACTGACCCACGCTGCAATTATCTTTTTAAAAATAGTATACATAATATTTACATAATCGATAATAAATCTAGGGGAAATAAGCTCTATTTGAAATTCAACTAAGGTATTATAGGGGCAATTCTTAAAAATTAACAGAGCTCAGAATATGCCATCTTTTTATTGATTGACCGCGGGCGCTCATTACCGCCCTCCAGTGAAGATCTTCATCGTCTCCAGTACTGTCGTGTCCAATAGAAAACCAGCCCATTATCTCTTTTCGCCTCATTTTCTTGATCTGAACAACGGAAAACATGATACTGACACTAGGTAGTTCAAACTCGATAATTTGGAACACGAATGTTTCGTTAAATTCCGGATCGACCATATTGCGACGGATTGTCGTCTTACATTTTGACAATTGCTGACCAATAGAATTGAACATTGTCACTTTAACGTAGGTATCTGCAGGAAAATAAATAGCAACTACGTTAAACTATATTGAACATTTGATATAAATGAGAGGCTATATCTCCACTAAAAATTTGAAACCAGCATTATGACTTGTCCAAATATCCCAAGTCTCAAAACGCACGATCAAATAATATTTTATTTTAAGAGGTAAAACACCGAAAGAGAGTTTGCGCCAATCAATAAAAATTCAACCTTAAAGAACCAAGAAAACGAGTCTTGCAAACAGAAAAACATGATGATGTAAATCTGACTAAATGAAACACACTCCGAATAAAAAGTTTATGTTTAACTCAATATTGAGAAGGAAACAAGACAATCTTTATTTGAATAGTTGTATTTCAGAGAATGTATGATAATTGGTCTGATTGGTATCTTTTTTAAAAAAGGAACAAGCCAATTCATATAATACAATGCAGAATTTTAATAAACTATTGCATATATTACAAAACAATTATGAATAATAACGTCCATTGAACGTAGAAGCCAAGTTGAAACAAACCAACTTATCGCATTCTGAAAGTAAAGACAGAGACTTAGACAGGGCCGCACAATGACGGGGAGTGAAGAGCTTCTAAAGCCCAATTTTTTAGAAAATATGTATAAAAAGTCAATTTAGAAATTAGTAGAGGACAAAAAAATCGGCCATGCTATAAATGTGGGCTGCTCTACCAAACACCATAAAGGTAGGTCACAAAAACGTAGAACACCCTAATTCTTTTTGGGTGGGGAGGGCGTGCGACCCTGGTCATGTAGCAAATATATTTACGATCGATTTGCCACAGAATGCAATGATAATATCATTCATATGGACAACCAAATATCTGGATGGAATTATCAACGTTCGAACTATCTCATTTTTTGAATATCTTCAAACAAAACATGCCATCGACTGACACTCTTTTCGCTCGCTTGAAGCAACTCGTTCCAGTGTAATGTCTCCTCTTGACCGCTATTATTCTTGCCAAGATGAAACCATCCCACGATCTCTTTCTTCTTGCGCGTGCGCGATATAGCAACCACAGTAAACTGCAAAGTAACTTCGGCCAAATCTCTTTCGGACATTTGAAACACGAAACTCTCGTTGTATTCAGGATCAGTCATGCTACGACGTATGGTTGTCTTACTTTTTGCAACCGGTCGACCAATCGGCGATATCAACACGATTTTCACGTACGTATCTACAGAAATATTTTCATCATCATCGAAAAAAGAATTTTTTATGAGTCAATTCGAGTGAGGCCCACGTCACCGGGTTGGAGTACACCTCCCCCTTTATGAAGATATGATAAACACTTCAAAAAGCTTACCTTGCCGACGAACACGTTTTAAATACTTCAGCACATTCTTCAAAAAAATCCAAAAATTTGCAGATTTCTCATGTTTGTCCAGCAAAAAATATCATTTCCGAGAAAAATTCTCCAACATGGCAAACAATTACCCGGGATGCACCGCATTCGAATTGACAGATAGAGATTAGGCCTTTTATGATAGAATAACCATGTGCTTACCTGGAGCGCGCTGCATGGTAGGCATGCGCAGATTACTGGCTTTCAAAATTTCAACAGTCAGTCTTCCTGTCAGAGATTGGTAACATAATGCCACCAACAACTCAGGTGTCCCACCATGCACTGCAATAAGTGAGGACGATGATCCACCATGACCTGAGCCAATGCTCATAGTCTCTGTGATGTCATAAAGAGAGTCGGCTGCCTAAAATAAAAACAGCATGAAGTACCACAAAATAAAAATAAGACTGTAGATTTATCAGTTTGAATATAATTGTCCAACGTAAAAATTTTAATATGGCCATGGATTAACAATTTCATAAAATTGTCAAAGTAGATTTACTAAAATAAATTTAGTCGACTTACCGAAAGTTGGCTTCTGGGAATTATCATTCTCCAAACGGTATCTGACTCACTGTCCAGATCAAATTCCGAGAGAGGCATGTTCACCTCACCAACAAGACGATCCCGCGTAATCCTCTCGTGACCATACACACGAACCCTTAGTGAGCCATAACGAACCTCTTCATGTGTCACGTGACTAAAGGTAAATGTCTCATGAAAACTGGGGTGAGTAGAAGGTTTAGCTTTCGTTTTAAATCTTTGCTTTTTTACAGGCAGTAAGACAACTCGGACTTGTACCATACTCGGTCCTCCTCGCTCTTTCGTCGGAAGATCTTCGGCTTTCAAAATACTAACAGCCAATTTGTTGGCGGTGGGAGCATAACTGGCAGATATCTGTATCCGTCCAGCAATACTAACTAACTCCTCACCGGCAGACAGAGAGGATCCAAATCCCCGAGGTGTCATTTCTCCGCCAAATGTTTTGCGTACTGTACCAGGGCTATAACTAAGATATTCCAAACCGTCCGTACCGTCAGAATAATTTCCCGGCTTATAATAACCTCCGGTAACATAATCCCCATCGGATCTTAGACTTCCACTCGTTGTATTACAACTGGATCTTCGACTAGGAGTCTTTGAACCATAAAATTCGTCATCTGTTTCTGTTTCATAAGGCACAGATTTCAGATATTCGTACTCCTCCTCGTCCGGTCTCTCCGGAGGTTCGAGGTTACAAACTAATCCGCGCTTCACAACTTGATAAACAATGAATAATATAACGATAACTCCAGCGATAACACAAAGAAAGATCAGAGCAGGAGTTGGAACTGCAAAGAAAAATTACAAAGAGTTTTTATCAACTATAAAGTTCAAATCAGAAAAGACGAATAACATAAATGATTTGAACCTGGGAATATTGTCAAGATTTTTGAAGATCCGAGAAGGGCTTTGTTACACTACAACGCTTTCACTCTAGAACTTATTTTTTTGCCATCAAAAGGCAGAGACATTTGTAGCTACTACAATTCAAAATGCCCTAAATAACGTAGTTGACTAGTTGCGGTATCTACATATCATTTTGAATTTAAAAAATCTTTAATTGTTTTGAAAACATACATGTCCACATCACTGCCAATTCCTGTCATCCTATATGCTGCAATTCACTTAAATTCGACGAAAAAAGTCAAATATTTTTTTAGAATTTAAGACGAAGACGGAAGTCGATGTTCTGCTCTCAATAATCATAAATATTTTATCAACATCATCAATCGATGCCACTCCACTGCAGGTGCTGGCCTATGTGTTGTTTCATATAGGGCCGCCTCCCACGAGAGCTTTCAGCTGAGCTACCAGCCTCGCGAGGCAGGTATAGCTAAGCACATAATGGAAAGTAAATGTGAACAACAGTTTTACCGTGATTTATATAATCGTTGGTTCAGAAAAGAATTTCTGTTAAGAAATATGTTAGCTGGGTATAATACAAGTTATATATGACGATGAATACGCGGAAGGTACACCTGCAGTTTTTTCCATTTTCTTTCATATGCAAATATAATAAATGTAATTTTTAATTTGTACGAAAACCTTCACGATGTAACTATATATGTTGGAGAAAAAAGCAAGCAAAAACAGCAATATATAATACCAATGTAGTATTAATGTAAAAGATTTTTAAGGTTATAAAAGACAATTACATAGAGCACGGCTATTCATGGTTCTTTCTTACTTCATGTTCAATTAATAACCTTGTATTTAAAAGATGAAATTTTTAGACTTATTCTCGAGGTATTCTGTAAAATAAAACAACAAAACTTACATTTAATTTCCATTCAGCTAGGCACTAAGGAGGTTAGCAAGAGAAATAAAACCAGACGAAACGAAAACAATTGTGTAGTAAACAAGTAGAAACCCAGCTGTATCCAAACCCACTCGTTTCACTCATTTGCATATATCATGACGTGATGAGTGCTGACGATTGTCATCACTAACAAGTCAAATACGCGTGGCTAGCTCAACGAAACGATGATGTAAAATTCTCAAAAAGAGTAAAAGATTAATTTACCAAATTGGGTTATCTGTTAAAGCATTATATATACATAAATATGATAGGTATATTTTGAAGTCCAAATATTATGAACAATTTCTCCATGCGCGATGAGTTACAGTAGAGGATACGGGTTAAGCAAAATATGTTATATTCAAAGTATCTTCATAACAATGGTTATGAATTTCCAAAGAATAAAACCCTACAAACCAATTGGTTATTGTAATTTATTTTGCTTAACGCAAGACCCACCCGTAGTACGAGCTACATAACTTTATAAGCTGCATGTAAAGACACCAAGCGTAACAATGGCCAACATAGACCAGTGGGCGATAGTGCTAAATATAACGTCTTATAAATGCAGACTCCACGAAAACCATGAATCATGTTATCATAGAGTACAAGCGACAATAATGAGTTTTAAAGCTATGTAAACAATCTCTCTCTCTCTTTCTTTCGGCTTTGTACATCTCAAGGATACCCACAGCAAATTATTGACCACCATCAACTACCTTATCCTCTTGTTTCAAACTGCCTAACTTCATGTCCTCCTACCGGACATTGCATCCATATACTTTCTCTTTGGTCTTTCTCCACGCAGACCTCTTATCTGGAAGCTCTAAATTCAACATTTTTTCACCGATATACTCCGCGTTCTTTGTCAGAACATTTCCAAATAAAACTTAACTCCATCTCTCTTATTTCACAGCAATTTTGAATTAAATGAAGGAAACAAAAAAAACATATAGCCAGACACGCACACAAATATGCTCAAACTTGAACTACATATAAGTAATGAATACACAAAGCATTCGTGCCCCCATCGAAACGACAAATTTTACAACATTTAGAGTTAATCACCTACATGTAGCACTATTGTCGTCCTCTTCAAACGACTCTGTAGTCTGTTGCTGGGAGCTCACCCTCATCTTAAGGGGCCAAAAAAGCCTTCATAACTTGAAGTTTTATAAATGCGAAACATTACATTCACCCAACACCCACAAGATCTTCAAACGATGAAGGATAGTTTGTGGTAGGTCTGTCCATTTTCAAAATGAATCATTTTGTGTAAATAAACAATCACGAATGCGAATCATGTATTTTTTATCAAATGTTTTTGAACTTCACCTCGTCTGCTAAAATTCACGTTTAATTTAAACTTCGGAAAGATAGACAATATAAATTTTCCATCCTATCTCAACAATCTTAATTGGACATCACTCGCAAGGAAAGCATTCGCCAATCAAAGAAATTCGTAGTTTCGCTTGCTTTTGAAATGCAAACGAGTTCATGCATGAGTGAAAACGAAACTTTTATTGCCGGGCAACTGAGGAATTTCAATCAACAAGATACAGTTTTTTGTGAGATTACGGGGGGGGGGGAGATGTTTCAAGAAAATCCCAAAGCGATTGGCCACATATGCAGTGACATCCCTAGGGCAATGACGTAAATGTATTGATTGAAAATAACAAGAAACATCAATAAAGGAAAAGAAATTAACCCTGTTTACTAAACTTGCTCAAGTTGAATTTGCATATACATGAAAACATATGACAAGAACAGTTTTTGAATTTCAATACACTTGTCTCAACACTGCATATGAAAATCCATTGGGAAACGTTTAAGTAATTAATGTTGATCTATCATCTGTTTTGATTTTCATGAAGGTATTTCAAAGTCTGGAGGACTTAAGAAACGAGATATTTGGATTTTGTATTAAGAAAGATCTAAGAGATGTGACATTTCGTACTTAGGATGTAAGAGGTGTGATATTTTGTACTAAGGAAGGATCTAAGAGGTGTGACATTTAGTACTTAGAAGGATGTGAGTGATGTGACATTTCGTACTTAGGATGTAAGAGGTGTGATATTTTGTACTAAGGAAGGATCTAAGAGGTGTGACATTTAGTACTTAGAAGGATGTGAGAGGTGTGATATTTTGTACTTAGGATGTAAGAGGTGTGATATTTTGTACTCAGAAGGATATAAGAAGTGTGATTATTTGTACTCAGGAGGAAGTAAGAAATGTGATACTTTATATAATATTCATTATGCCAATTCTCGAGAATCCAACAAGTGTGTTAGGTTGCTTTCCCTAAAGTCTCTGTGATATATTCATAATTTTATAAGAAAAAGATCCAAGACCGTTGGCGAAAAACAAATTAAAAATTACTTTAACCTTCCTCAAACAATAATCGTCTTTAAAATGGTCCACATAAGAAAGTTCAATAATCGCACTAAACGCAACATAGTTAAGAATATGGTAGTAAACACAAGTGGCACATCATCATACTATTATCTTGGTATAGTACTGAGAAGGACTGTTTTTGTTGTTGTTGACTGACGTTTCGACAACCTAAGCGGTAGTCATCTTCAGAGTCAAATGACTCTAGTCATCAAGTCTTTGGACTCTGAAGATGACTACCGCTAAGGTTGTCGAAACGTCAGTCAACAGCAACAAAAACAGTCCTTCTCAGGACTATACCAACCTGGACGATCTACATATACAAACATGTAACGATACTCCCGGGTTCAAACCATTTACTTTATACTATTATCTACTGACTTGATTTTTTTAATGTATTTTTTGGATGAATATCGTGTCAACGCTGCTACTCTGAGTCTCACGATTCTTTTATCTGACATTCGTTACACATATTGAAGCAATGGAAAACATATACATTGACTCCTTATGTACGTAGTGGTTATTTTTTAACTTCAATCATCATAATAACAGTATATATAGCTTTTCCTAATTCTAAATAATAAATCGATAAAGATTAGCATAAAGTAAATAATTTAAACGCCAAATTCAAACATTCAAATACATTCATTTGATTTTTAGCATATACTTTTATCTGACAGTTAGTAAGTTCCAGGATGTATAAACGATATTACATTATTGGCTATATAAAAAGCCCAAACATGATGGATAAGTGGTTGAAAATATAAAAAACGTATTCTTATTTTTCATTGACTAAATGTCATTATTATAAGATGTCCTATGCTACAAAATTCGAGACTTGTGGAAGAAAAATAACAAATGCGTACTTGTTTCAATAATTTTAAATGGTCCTGAGTGAAATGATGTAGAGCCCCGGCTAAGGGGCTGTTTACATGATCCCGGCTAACCGGGATTCAGTGAGGCGTAAAATCATTTCGATGCATTGAGAAGAGTCGAAACTTCAAGCGTAAAAATTACAACTGTTTGTTAAGCGCCGCAAGTAATGCCTGTTGTAATTCTCAAATTAGGCCAAATTTGTTGTTCGATTTCTAATGTTATGTTTGTAGTTATTAAATCAGAATATTGTTAAAGTGCTGAAGAACATTCATCTGACGATAAGTATTAAATCTTTTCCATTTGCCAAAATCATTTAACGCTTGGCTGAATCCCGGCTACCCGAGATCATGTAAACAGCCCCTAATACGGCTTTATTTAACTTAGTCGTAACTTTGTCGTGGATTTTGAAATTTCGATCTTGTTTAAGTAATTAATGTTGATTTGTTTGTATTATTTGGCAAGATTGTTGTTCCCATGCTCACAATAACGTTCGAGAATCATTATTAATGAATAAAAAATAGCACATCTTTTTCTTTATACAGATTGATGTTATTCGAACATCAACAGCAAAGTTTGAAGAATGACAAATACAAGGCAATAAGCTACTTCGTAAGTTGAATGGAAAATAAAACAAAAAGTTTCGCATGACAGAAATCAAACTTACCCAGTGACTTATCAATCATTTCTTTTTCCCCAACAACTTCAACTCGAGTAAAATTCATTTCCATCACTCGCCCTTTTTTCTTCTCAATGGCGTTAGTTCCATCTTCAATTTCCTTCTTTTTTTAAAGTGGTTTGATTAAACGAAGAGTCAAAACTCGCCGTCCGTTAAAACATTCAAAATTTTTAGGACAAAATTTAAAAGCGAATCTTTGAAAGCGCGTCAGAAGGACTTTTGCCGCAATCTGCCACCAAGTCCAATGCAATATTTATTAAGGGAACTGTCGTTCGTACAAAGTTCATTTGTCCATGATTCATTAGCCTTGCACAAAATCAGATCAGACACATCGTTATGTCCTCATTTCATTGGTTGAGACGTAATCAGAGAAAATCGCGGTTAAATGAAAACCGTTTGGGGCCTAAATTATTTATAAGACAACTAAATCATCAGTCAAACAATATAGCAGCTCAACGTCGTAGCGCGTTCGAACACACACAACAATAAGAAATACTCTTTCAAATGCGCATTTTGTCTGTTTATGAATCAGTACTTATTAAGCGTCAATTTTGGTAGAATTTTATTTCTAATTACAATGCAAAACACTTGACGCCATTTTCGGTTAAATATTCCAAAATACAAACGAACTTTTCCCATTAAGTGACATTGTAAATTATACATTTTAGAACTCTCAACAATGCATGCACTTTGAACATATATTAATTTTTCACATCGCATTGAGCCCTATACATTTGTTAACATGCTAACCCTATATGATTGGATAGAACCGTCAAGTATCCCCACGTATACACAATGTTCATGCTTATCCTCTTCATCATTTTGCACAACGTGAATAGAGTTAATCCAGTCATTTGTCTGGATTTTGTGTAGCAGAATTCCACAATGGTAAATTAACAAGGAGTTAAAATAACCACAACAGAATAACATATCTAAAGTTGACGAAGGGCAGCAAGCCATATTTGTCACAGTCAATTTAATATTAGCATACAATGTTAGACCAAAATTACTCATTATAAAAATCCTACCATCCTCCATTCCTAGTGAGATTTGTTGAACACTGTCACCTTTCAACATGGAGGTATGGGAAGAGTTTGAAGTACCAGTGTCCAGTCCTTCCAAAAAGTAACCTGCACACATTGCATTCACTGTTGATGGCATATCAAGATTTCGAACAAGAACTCCATTTTGAAGGACGTGAAGGGTTTGGTTGCTATCAGCAACTAAAACATAGTTACCAATAACAGCTGAGCTTGTAGGCAATTTGATTGGTAGAAGAGATGTCACTGTTGCCATGGCAGCACCCTTGAAACAGTAAAACATATACTATGTTTTGATCATTCTAACAGGGATATGGCAGAAATTGTAATAACTACCTTGTTTGATGATGTCATTAGATCATTAAGTCGTAATCTCCATTGCATAAAGTGAGGTAAACAACCCATAATGTTGCCTTTGCTGTCTCCCGCCACTATAGACATATTTTGGGCTGAAAAGATCAATATTGAATAAGACAAGATGCAAATGTGTGAATGAAAAGAGAAAAACAGACCTGTATCAACATCAATTGCCACAGAGACTATACAACCCTCAGACATTGTCATTTTATTCAAGATTTGTTTATTGCCAAAGAATGTCAATGTTCCCCTGGAATCGGCAACAATTAAATCCACAGAGCCAAATTTTGTAATGTCATGTAAACATAATGCCTGGATTGGTCCTCCTTTTGTTTCTAGTTTTATCAACTCCTAAACATAATGGATCCTCGGTAAAACTACACAGTAGGATACTACAAGATACTACAAGATCCTACAAGATCCTACAGAATCTTTAACAAGATAAATTTTAGTATCTTAAAGGACACTACAAAGATACGATCTTGTAAGCTTTTAAGCAGGATCGCGTTTAATTTCCAACGGGAATACAGTGATGGATTCAAAGTGGTTTCTGTACACGAGGAGGGGCAGTTCAAGTTTAGATCAGATTTCGTTAAATTTCTTATTATCTTTAATGTAATTTCTTTCTGTGTGTTATACTCTACCCTTGGACAGCCCGAATCAATCCTAGTTTTCAGTGAATTGATCTTTGACAACGTATGATCAAAACAATTTCTGGAATTTTGGAAGTTTGCCATGGAATGAATGCAAAAAGTTGGCACATCAAAAAAATTGTCAGATATTTTACTGAGCTTTGACTTCCCACCTCCAGGAATAAATTTTCATCACTGAAAGCAGATCGCAATTGCTTATGCTAGGCATAATTTATTTACTTGCAAAAAAACCAATATTTCTAATGCAATCTATCCATGATGCAATCTTCACACCTTGAGAGAAACATTATATTCATCAGTCTTCTTTGGTATTTCATACACTGTAATAAGTCCATCGCTTCCTCCAACCACCAAACATTCAAAACCTTCTCTAGATGACAATAAAATTTATAATAATTTCAATTGTACAATGTTAATCTAAATTATTAAACTTTGGATTATCCAAGTGTACAACAATCATCAGCAAGAGCATGAAGCAGAGTAGAGTATTGTCAAAAAGAAGTGTTTTACCGATTTTTTACCAACCTAAATATTTTCCCCACAGTCAAGACATTGAATTCTTTGGACAAACTTCTTTCCCATTCAAGCTCAACTTCAACATGAGGCATCTTGATGAATTTTGGACCACGGACACCTCGTGACATGTTCGGCTATCTCGTAACATATTCGGAGGCCTCGTGGCATATTCGGATAAAATTGTCACTAGATTTCAAAACTGTTCTAATTGGTCGTAATTAACTGCAATATGTATAAATTTAACATGTTAATTAATGTAATAGCATCAGTAACAGTGTGTAAACAAATGTTGCTATGCAATTATACTACAGAGCTTTTACTGCAATTTATGAAAGAACTATATGTAAATGGCAAATGTAACAGTACGTATCTCTCGTAACAGATCAAAGCACTCTCAAACTCCACTATCAACGGCTAAGTCTGCGGTATGACAAAAAGCTGGTGCTAAATTATATTTCTTTGTATGATTTTTTATTTACAATTGAAATTTAAAAGTGCACGTTTCTTTCATATTCAAATAGAATGACGGTCGACATAGTCGTCGTAGTGAATTTGGGGATAATATATCTGATAGAGGTGAATGGTGGAGAGTTACTTTGAAGGTGAGTAGAATCTTTCCACAGTCTACATCTCCCTTGAAGCATGGAATGGTTTTAAAGTACCTTCGTGAGGTCACAATGTATTTACATATGTCTTCGATGGTTTTATATCCTAACAGGACACGCCTAATCCTGGAACATATGAAGTTGTTGACTTTATCAACGAACTAAACAAGAAGGTCGTTCCTCAGTCGTATACGTTCAAAGATCAGGGACGACAGAAAAATGTAGATCCATCACGAAAAGGCTCTGTGCTTATGCCAGGACAATATAAGTATCAAACGTTTGTCGATGATTTGAAAAATAAGCAATGCCATGCCAGTTTCAAAGGACCTAAAAGATTTCGTGGTCCCGGGATATCAGGTCTTATTGACAAGGTACTCTCTTGTCATCTTGCTCAGTCATTAGCACTGGCATTCATGAATGTCTTTCATCCTTTTGCGAAATGTATTCTCTAATTTCAGGATCTCTTTCAAAGTGACGTGAGCCCTTTCAGCTATGATAAAGAATACAACATTGACAAAAAACATGCTTCAAAGTACGCGATGATCAATGAAAATGAACAAAGTACTCTTTCGACATCTAAAGTTCATGTTTTCCTCATTTCAGATACGCAATTTTCAGATCCAAAGTTTCAAGATTTCCGACTGTTTACTTCAAGCCAGTAAGTAAAGTGACGTCAATGTCTAAAAATTAGCCATTTAAGATTGTAAAGAATTTTTTCAGAGATTAGGCCCAGCACCAGGAGAGTATGAAACTTCGAAGTCAAGGTGTCCTCCTCCGGCAATCACATCTTCATTCAAGTCAAGAACACCTCGTTTTCAGAAAGTTCATTACTTGGTTAGAGTGTTAATGCTAATCAAACCTTTCTTTTTCACAAATTTTTCTTTAAAATTTTTTTCTTTACTACGCAAGAATACTCCAGGCCCTGGAAGTTACGCAAAGACCTACCAAACTCCAATGCCTAACACAATCAAGAGGATGGGAAGAAATTATGGTTTGTTTTTTAGCTGTGGCGAGGATGGCAAATACTAAAGAGACAGAAACATGAAGAAAGAGGAAAGATGCGTTCATATTACTAACATATATTTTGTAAATTTATGTCGAAGTTGAATTATCTAGGAATGCAGCTAATTAAAAAAAAAAAAATTATGTGATAGTAATAATGTGGTTGTAATACTGTCGTAGTTTTCTTTGCTTTAATTGTTCATGGCATTTCATACATTTTGTAACGAGAAGTTTTCTTATTTGTCTGTAGCGTCTGACAAACCCGCAAAGGAATAAACGTGTTGAATTTCTATCGCCATTTGATTTGCTACGTGAACAACAAACACAAAATGATGAAGAGATATCGATATACATTAAAAAAAAATTTAAAAGAAAAAAACACTGAATACCGAGTTTTGTAGATAATTTGAAATGAGAGATTGAACAGGATTAGTTCTTTCCACTTGTTTTCTGTACTCCTCAAGTCTTTGTCTATCTTTCATGCTCACTATAGTCTGTAGAAATAAACAACAGTATAAATAAAAGACAATTAAAGAAAACTCTCATCAAACAGAGATGGACCATTTTACCTCAACGGCGATTTTATGGCATTTTAACCGGGTGGACAGCGTAAGTCTGAGCTCGAGGTCGTCCACAAGATTTAAATATTTTCCAATGATCTAATTTATAATTTGACACGATCAAAAACAATTTAAATGTAGATATGGATTTATTGGGAGAGGAAGGTGAAGATGAACGTCCTCCAGGCTAAGGGGTTACGGGAAGATGAACTGTCCTCCAGACCAAGGGGGGTACGGAAAGATGAACATTTCTCCGAGCTAAGGGGTTACGGGAAGATGAACTGTCCTCCAGGCTAAGGGGGCACGGGAAGATGAACATCCTTCCTCGCTAAGGGGGCACGGGAAAATGCTTGAGCATCTTTCTTGCTACCATAATTGAGCGCGAGGAGATGAACATTTTTCTTGGTCCTGGGGGTATGAATACATTCCTGTTTGATTAAGAACAAAGCGACAGAATTTACTTACATCCCTTGGCGCGTTGCTTTTCTCCAAGATTCCAACTACTTTATGAAATCCCAAGCTAGATTTTTGTTTGTTTGAACCATACCAGCTCTGAAACGACATTCAACGTCATTTATATTTTGCTCATTCTTAATTGAGCTACACGGATCTTCTCTCAATGGCTTCCCCCCATCAGCAAGTTTGATGAAACTTATTGGCGAAGTCAAAGTGTTCATGACAAGAAAAGCAGCTTTTTCATCGCATTGCGCAGAACATTTAAAATCAATCACTTTCTTTATTTAAATTGCGTTAGTTAATTTCTTTCTATAGAAACAACTTTGATCATTACGCGAAAAACGACTTTATGACATCACGTTATTTTATTAGCTTCAGGAAACTTGTGAAATTTCAACCTTTCCCCCAGAATTATTTATTAATACAAGCGTTCATTAAACTGTTATAACTGTTAATAAAACATTTAGACATACTTAAAAATAATGCTTAATAAAATGTTATTACGCAATTTGATGTCACAGTAAATATACTTGCAGATTGAAAAAGTTAGAAATCTACAGAAAGAAGTGAACAAACACAATTTAACTGCAGATGAAAAATTCCTGTCATAAAAACTTTAAAATTTTTGACAATAAAGAAATCTTGAACATCTTGCATATTGAATAATGACTAAGAACGAATCACAAACCTTCGACGTGAATAGCATGTCTAGATCCGCCCATTTCTTGAGCTCTGCTCTTGCAGCGACCATCGTCCATTCAAATTGTTTGTCCGTGAGCTGTGAGCAATTGATATGAATCATTCAAAGCATATTACAATCCACATTATGTCAACCAATTCAATTCAATCAGTTACCTTAAATTCCTTTTGCAACGAAACGGGACCTAAGATATTCTAAACAAAAATTCCTCTGTCCACAAAGATTATTCGCACTTTCATAAAACGACAATGTACACTTACGTCATCTTTGCCAAAATGATAAAAACAACAATGACGTAATGTCGTCATTAAAGGTGATGATGTAACTGGTTTAAGAGGATGGAGTCGCATGATTTCGTTCTTTCCTTCGACCTGTGTGCGTTTGTCTTTTATCTGATGGCAAAATGATAAATTTATTCTTGGTAAAAATATTGATTATATGCTTTTATGGTTTTAAGTGTTCAATCTTAAACCTCGATTTGCACTTGTCTTTTCAACAGACTTTCGTGTTGTTTCAAAATTGCAACCACATCGGTCAATTCAGGTGAAATCTCATTCATTCTGGTCGTAAAGAAAAGAAAATGGTATAACAATGAAGAAATATGCAAGATGTTGGGTGGAAGAGCGACCTCAGTTAAGATACATCAAATCATTGAGACCTTTGACAAGTGACGATTGCTTGTATTTGGGAGTCAACGTGTGAGGACGAAGACAAAGCTATCTTGTACTCCAACATCTAAATTGTAAAAAAAAACAATGATTAGACAAACAGGCTTGATATCCCATTTATGTAAAAAAATTCACAGAAATAATGTCTCCACCTACCATTGCTTCCTCTTTCCTATTCAAAATTCTAAATAATCAACAAATTAAAATGTGTTTTATGTCTTTCATTATGGTATAATGCTAACGATGATGAATTTTTAGGTACCTGAGAAGTTTGATGACTTCATCGTGATCAAAATGCGACTTCAAAAATGTGACAATGTGGTTTGCTGCAACAGGACGTCTCTTTATTTCGCGCACAAATATATCTATGAACAAGAGCTTGATGAGGCTATACCACTAGCAGGTTCGCTAGGAAGTGAATAAGGCTAGCCATTTGGCCCTGGGTTTTCAACCTAGAGCTCCCCCCTCTAAACCTAGAGCTCCCCCCCACATTTGAGCAAGGCTCCTTGAAGTTTGAAAAACATAATTGTGAAAGAACAAATAACCTGCGTATAACAGAGTTTCTTTCTAACTATTAAATACGCAATGAAGTATTTCAATATGGACTTAATTCATTGAATACTTAGCAGCAAAGAATGTCTGTTATCTGCAGTATAGTGTGTCAAAACATTTGCAGTTACAAGGCTGCTGAGCAGAAATTTCAAATCATGATGTAATATTGCTACGTGAGGAAATTTTGTGCCAAGCCTTGTAATTTCTGTCAACAGCCCTGATGACATATACAGCACAGAGTCAACTGAGCATAATTACTTGGTTTGATGGTCTTCTTGAAAAACAGCAAGATCTAAAATGAGAGATCAAAAGATGAGGGAAGAATGCAAGAGAAAAAGATGAAGAAATTCTTACTCTTGTTAACACATCTCCATCACCAAGTTGGATGGCCACATCCAACAATGCCAGCTTCTCTTCTAATGATCTATGAATCTCCAAAGCACATGGCTACAGAAATATGAAAAGGATAGAAATCTCTTCCAAAGCAAAAATAGAAAGACATGAGACACAACCTCGTTCATCATCAACTTCTTGACAGTTTCTTCTGGTAATGGAGATTTTCTATTAAGTTTACGAAGACTCTGAAATTATATGGAAAAATTTAACTGGTTTGAAATTTGAAGGGAGCAACACTTGTAAGGCAATGCTCATGAACAAGATTTTGAATGATAAAATCTTTGTCATTGTTGATCATTCAGGTTAGTATAGTCCTAAGGACTGTTGGTGTTGAATGACATTTCAACATCCTTAGCAGTAGTCACCTTCAGAGTGAACACAGTCTTTTCTCTTGAATTTGAAGATGACTAACACTAAGGATGTTGAAACTTCAGTGGTCACTCATCAACGGCCTTTTCAAGACTGCATTAACCTCATCAACATTTCCAAACTTGTAACATCAAACTGTTTTCTTTAATTTGAATAATGTTCAACATTAACACATACCTGAACAGTTTTTTGTAGTTCCCTTTTCTCCATTTCTAATCTGTTTATTTTTTCTTCCGCCATCTCTGAATTTCCTTTTTCTATGACTGCGAGAGAAACAAATGAGCATCGTAATCATTTCCCTGAACGATGCAGTCAGACATGAAAAAATTTACAACATGAAACCAAATCTCACCACTTTCAATGGATGTTGTATTCTCATTAGATAATTTGTGAGTCTGGTTGCGAAACTGCTCAACTGTACTGTATGTTGTAGTTTTACTGAAATGTGTTGCTTTGGAGTATTGAGCATGACTTTGTAGGTTATCACTTACAAAAGAAGGGCTGAACGTATCTGATTGATCTGAAATATGCAAACGCTGCTAGCAAATGCATTTACTTCTGAGGATTTTTCAATGAACAACAATATACTTTTATGCTGTGCAAATGTTGAGTTTGCCTTCACATTGCTGGATGATAGTATGGTTGTAGTAGCTGGAGCATTAACCTTCTCTAAATAAAAGAATAAATGATACAGCATTAAAAACAAAACAATAACCATGTCAACGTCAATAAATGATAAACCTTTGACAAGACTATACTCCTTCCCACCCCAAGGTTCTCCAAGTTCTTCCTTTTCATCTTCATATTCCTCTTCATCTGGTTCGCTAACCCTCATTTTAATGAAATCCTCATCATTATCAAACTTTTCAAAATCCTCTTCCTCTTCATCATCAAAGAAATTTTTTTTTACCCTGGTCATAATATACAAGTCTTAAATTCACGATGTTCAAAAGATTACTGTTATTAATCTGTATACAACTATTCATACAGGAAGCCTTAATCAGTGAATACACACCATTATGAACTACGTTGCTTCTACAATAATTAAAAAATATACTACCTATAAAGGAATAAAACATACGAAAGAAAACAAATATAAGCTATTGAAATTCATATAAGTATCTAAGAAGTTCTGTAGGATTCTAAAGATGGAAAAAAGCAACGCATAAATACCTTGGTTTTTCTTTGGTGAAGTGAACGGAGTCGGAGCTCTACATAACACGAAATTTCTACTCAAATTTAGAATGTTTGCAGCTTAAAAACGATCACAGTTCTTACCATTCCATTCAAAGCCATAGTATTTTTCCGTCATCAGAATTATCGACCGCACATGTAGTTAACGAACCAAGTTGGACCAAGTGTCAACTAGTCGTGTCAACAAACACCCTTCGATTATCACTGAGATTGTCATCTTGAGAGATAGCATCCAGTAGAATTATAAAATATTTCATTCTTTGTTGTCAGTTATCACGTGAGATGTAACACACAAAAATAACCTTTAATAAATAGTTGATGACTTCGTTGAAGTTAAAATGCGTTCTAATATTATATTACACATGTTTCACTTTATATACATAAATTTTGGGTTTATTTGAGAACATTTTCATTATTTGGGCTTGCTTTCATTTGATATTCTTCATGATGCACAAAATGAAATTTAAAAATGATTTGCTGATCGACTTGCTACTGCTCGCATGTTACCATAAACTTTAGATGGTGGGCTACCTGCAATAAGAGAAAAAATTTCATTTATAAAGACATGTCTCACACCACAAACAGGAATACCCCGATAAAGTTATTCCTTGGACATACCTAGTATTAAATTACATAATGCAGTCCTTGCAATCTTCATGTTTTGAAAAGAACCCAGTATATGTATCTTTCTAAACGTATGTAAACAAAGATTGCTACTAATGAATATGAAAAAAAATATCAACATCCATTTATGATGAAACTATCAAACTTGAATACTAATTTTTTTACATACGAGTCAGCAACGACAATCCTAGTCTTGGTGACATTTTCTATTGTGAATTTTGTCTTTCCACCTTTTCCAGCAACACGTCCAATTGCACGAGAAAGATGCTCCCCCTTCAAAGGCTTCACTGCAATTTAAATGAATAAATGTTGTGAAAAAATTAGATTATAGCCTAACTTGAAAAAAAATATTGTTGCAACACACATCAATATGTCTATGTTCATCAATTTACCCCATACAACACCATAATACTAAAAAGAAGAGACTAAACTAATGTCTAAGGAAATGGAAAAGATGACTCATCATTTCTAAATGACAATCATACAATATAACAATGTGGCCTGGATGCTGGACAAGTCAATGCAGCAGACAGCCGGTCCCAAGCCCGGATAAACACAGAGGGTGGATGTCAGGAAGAGCATCCGGTCCTTAAAAGAATATGCCACATGATAATATGCCGGAGACAATCAGAAGAGAAGACAATGCTAGGGCATACCCCGTAAGCAATGCGCAGCGGCACTACTGTCTTGACGGTGTGAAAAGAATGCAAGCGAGACAGAACAGACAGAAGAACTTGAGAGTTGCGACCCTAAACATCGGGACGCTGACTGGAAAGAGCAGAGAAATAGCAGACATGATGAAGAGGAGGAGGATCGACATTCTATGCTTACAAGAGACAAGATGGACTGGTGGGAAATCAGGAGGGAAGGCAAGAAACATCGGAGAGAGCTACAAGCTGTACTACAGCGGAGGGAGAAAGCCAAAGAATGGAGTGGCTATATGCCTGAGTGAGGAATGGCAAGATAAAGTGATAGAGACCCAAAGAAAGTCCGATAGAATCATAACTATGAAACTGGTAACACCTGACAAGATGTTCAACATCGTGACTGCCTATGCACCTCAGCAAGGTTGTGAAGAAGACGAGAAGCAGAGATTTTGGAACCAACTTGAAGAAGTGACCACCAATGTGAAGGAAACAGAACAGCTGATCGTGGCAGGAGATCTCAATGGGCACATCGGAAGAGAGAGAGTAGAGGGATTTGAGAGAGTAGAGGGATTTGAGAGATGGCATGGAGGAAAGTCAATCGGAAGAAGAAATGAAGAAGGAGATAAGATCTTAGACTATGCAAGGAGCAAGGACCTCGCAGTGGTAAACACATTCTTCACACAGAGGGATGGAAACACCTACACGTACAAAAGTGGCCTTAGCCAGACCGTGATAGATTTCATCATGATAAGGAGAGATGACCTAGGCGATGTTAAAAATTGTAAGGTTATCCCTGGTGAGGAAATTGCACTGCAGCATAGACTCGTTGTGATGGATTATAAGATCAAGAAGAGGAGAAGAATAAGAAGAGAGAGACTGAAGAAGATCAACTGGTGGAAACTACATAATGAGGAAGGAGATGAGCTGGAAAGTAAGATCACAGAAATGCTAATGGAACAAAGCATGGTGGGAGAGTGGAAATGGAATGAAACATACCCCAATATACTAGAAGCAGCAAAGGAGACACTGGGAGTTAGTAGAGGTGGGAAATACATAGAAAAAGAATCCAGGTGGTGGAATGAAGAAGTACAAGAGGCTGTGAAGAACAAGAAAGAAGCTTTTAAGAGGTGGAAGAGATCTGGTTTGGAGAAAGACAGGGAGACTCTGAGAGAAATGAACAAGATCAGTAAAGAAAAGTGTGCGATTGTTAGAGAGAAAGGTCAGGAACAACTATACAAAGATCTGGAGCAAAACAGACCGAAAAGAATCTACAAGTTAGCAAAAACTAGACAGAGAAGAGCAAAGGACATTGACAAGATCACTTTTGTCAAGGATGAGCAGGGAAAGATCGTGAGCAAAGATGAGAAAATCAAAGAGCGATGGAGGGAATATTTTGATAGACTTTTGAACACGAAGAACAACAGGAAAGAACTGGACCATCTTGAACCAGTCCATGGGCCAGTACCAGAGATTACGGAAGATGAAGTGAGAAGACAACTCAAGAAGATGAAGAACAATAAAGCAAGAGGACCGGATGAGCTCCCCATCGAACTAGTGAAGAAATTGGGAAACACAGGAACAGAGTGGATGACATCATGCTGCAGAGAAATAATGAAGACAGGAATACCAGAAGAATGGAGAACAAGCAGAATAGTGCCCCTTTACAAACAGAAAGGTGATCCCCTAAGCTGTGGAAACTATCGAGGCATTAAACTCCTCTGCCACTCACTGAAATTATTTGAGAGAATGATAGAGGCGAGACTGAGAGAAATAGTGAAGATAAAGGACAACCAATATGGATTCCAACGCGGAAAATCAACCACTGAGCCGATGTTCTGTCTGCAGATGCTGCAAGAGAAGTATAGAGAATTCAACAAAGAGCTACATATGGTTTTCGTGGACCTTGAAAAGGCATATGATACAATCCCGAGGGAGCTACTATGGTACTGTCTAAGGAAGCGTCAAGTCCCGGAGGCCTATATTGAAACCATCAAAGATATGTATAAGCGCTCTACCACTAGTGTCGCAACGAACGTTGGTGAGACTGAGAAAATTCAAGTAGAGGTCGGGTTACATCAAGGCTCGGCACTAAGCCCCCTACTCTTTATTATCATTATGGATGTAATCTCGGATGACACGACAGAGGACACACCTTGGAGTATGATGTTTGCAGATGATTTGGTCTTGTGTGATGAGAAGAGAGAACATCTGGAAGGAAGACTAGAAGATTGGAGAAGAATATTAGAAGATGTTGGCTTGAAAGTTAGTAGAGCCAAGACGGAGTACCTCCCACCGAGTGGCTGCATAGGAAACATCAAGCTAAGAGAATATGCTGGACCCGGAAATACAGATCTACCAAAGTGTGAGACATTTAAGTACCTCGGGACCACCATCCATCAGGATGGCGGTTGCAAGACCGAGGTTGAACTACGGATTAGCCGGGCATGGAATAAATGGAGAGAGTTAACGGGAGTGCTCTGTGATAGGAAGATGCCGAAGAAACTGAAGATCCTCATCTACAAAACGGTGATACGCCCAGTGCTTCTGTATGGGAATGAAACTTGGCCTGTTACAGACTACCTAGCAGAGAAGATCAGTGTATGTGAGATGAGAATGATACGCTATTGTCTTGGAGTCAGCCTGGAGGAGCGCAGAACAAATGAAAGCATAAGAGAAGAAGCGAATGTCATGAGTATACTGAAATTGATGAGAAGAAAAAGACTGCAGTGGTTCGGACATGTGTGCAGGCGTGAAGAAGATGTAGACATTCGGAGAGTTTATGAGATGCAAATGGAGGGGAGACGGAAACGAGGACGCCCAAAGCATCGGTGGAAGGATACCATCAGGAGAGATATGCAGCTATGTGGTGTCAAAGAAGAGGATACCCAGGACAGAGCAGCCTGGAGAAGTCTCATAGAACTGGGTCTCTGGCAAAGACCCGCTACCCGAGCAGGACAAAGCGGAGAAAGGTGACCAAAGGTGACCAATCATACAATATAAACAATATAACCATACCATCAGTGACATCAAATGATTCCAAAAACAAGTCATCCAATCTGATCAAAGCTAGGGCATCCTAAAGATAAGGTAAGCCAAAACTGAATTTCAAATTCCAGTTTTCATAAATTTCACTTACAACATCATCCAGTTTTCAGAAGATATGAGATTGAGCTGATGTCATAGAGACGTTGTACACTAACTTTGTACAAACATCTCTCACAATTAGCATGGCAGAACTCATCATAAAACTGGAAAACCCCTTGAATAATTCTGAAAGACATGCGTTTATATAAGACAGGACATTAATGCTGATGTTTTGAATACAAAATGCTCACCTCAACTTCAAAACCCAAGATGAATGCACGGACAAAGTCTTCAGCCTTTTGTATTGCACCAAAATCTTTTGTTTCTTTACATGTCTAAATGAAATTAAAAAACATCCCAATGACTAAAAGTCTTTAATTCCCATTGTTCAAAATTAGGATGGCTGGTGGAAATTGGCACAGTTTGAAAATCTTGAAATGTGTGCTATTTTATATCAGTGACACGAACTACCCCTTTTGGCAATACTGCTACTATGAAGAAATATACTACTAAAATTTTATCAATAAGGGCTCTCTCATATATATCACAACTACTCAGGGCTCCTTTATCTATACAATTGCTTCCAAAACATTACATACTATGATTACTATCGGCAATGGTTCATTTCTAGTCAACAAAAATGAAAAGACTACCTTTATTTCAACAGCTCTTGAGCGAAGATTGAATCGTATTTGTAAATGCAAGTGTTCAACGACTGGTTGGAATATTTTCAACCAGTTTTCTTTTAACGGCGTGTATCTGTTTGGCGGGACAGGAATCGTTCGTCTTTCAACCTGACCGTTCTAAACGATAAAACAGGAAAATCAACTTGCGAATCGCGCACGTGGTTACTGATTGCATAGAGTTTGATTAATAACACAAACCGATAAGCTCTCGCCTGACAAAGCAGGAAAATTTGGTTTTTTAGCCGTAAATGTTGTATCCATGTCTTCAACTAAATCTTTTTTACGTTTTCTTCGTGAAACCGGTTGAAAATCTTCTTTATTTTCATCCATTTGCAAAGACTTCTTCTCTGCCGTGGCATGACCATCTTCCGCCATGTTAAAAAAGACCGCTTGTCAGAATGTCAGCTGTGAACTGTCTGTGAAGTGTGAACTGCGTTAGCTGTGGGTTTGCGTTTATTCAATTCAAAATCTCCTACCGAAACGTTAACATGCGGCGTTATAGTGTCTTACATATCAGAAGGTATTGGGAAGCATGGCCCGAAAACGGTTTTTTTTGCTTTAGAAATTTTATCTTTTTGTTTATTTTTCTCATAAAATAAACCCAGCAATGTTTTAATTAACTTCTTATGACACTGTGCCTTTTTCTAACACTTACAAATTTAAAACAACCTTAAACATGTTTTATACAATTTTCATTGGTTTATATCTTTCTGGTTTGACTCTCTCATTTGCTGTTTCTCATGTATCCCGAGCAAACCATCCAAAGGCTTCATGGCCTTAATTAACGACGCTCGAGTGCTCACTTATCTTGGGGGTATCGGAGCCATGGACCGAAAACTGGATTTTTTGTTTTTAAAATTTGTCATTTTTCTTTACAAGAATTCTTCTCAAAAAAATGGCTGCATTACAAGTAGATAATTATGTTGTTAATAGGCAATTGCTAAAGAAAAAAAGCAGTTTATTACAATTAGCCAAAAAATGACTTATCGTTAAAGTATAGTTTGGAAATTGGAATGTTATTTATTGGTAACGTTATTCCTTGCTAAAACTTGTTTACACAGAATTGTGTGAAATGGCACAGAATTTATAGGTTTTCATAACAAAATCAATGATATTATTGGAGTTTGATTACAAGCTCTCAATCTATTATTTATAATGGCTTCATGCCACGTTCTTGTTAATAACTTTTCTTAAATTTTGAAAAATTTCGTGCTATCGTGAACCCTTTATTTGTTTTTTAGTGAAGAAGGAATACAATGATGGCGTCATGGCGCATTATGATTCTTTGTCGTTTATCACAATCATAGTCGAGGTCAACGTATATTATAACTCAAGACTGTGGTGCAAGAATTGCATTATGGTTGTTTTAAAATTACATTTATCGTCATGGATTTGGATACTAACGGGTACTAACGTTGCTTAGGAAGTGTCTCATCTTTCACAGGTTCGTTTTAATCAGTTTCTTGCAGCATTGTTTCTTGTAGCAGTTCGTAGGTAATTGACAAATCGGTTATTTCATGCCACTGATCGACAGGGTGCGGATGTACATTAAAAAAATAAATAGCGCAGCTGAAAGCGGCGAAAAATGGCGTACATGGATGTTTCAATTTTTTCACAATGATGCATATTGCCTAAGTATGTAAGTCACCTCTTTTAACAACCTTGTAAAGTTAACGGGAGGTCTGGTAAATTTTGTAAACATAATTAAGGCCTTAAAAATAAGCATCCTTTTTGTAACGATAAGTCGTAAAAAAAGATTATGTGATTCCAGATAATGTGCATCCACAGACTGGTTTCCGTAGCTTGTTTGATTTATGAGGGTTTTCCTGCAAAATTCTCTATTTGATTAGCATTTTTGATTAAATACCTGTCTTGTTATCTATATATGTTCAAATAAAATTAAATAATGGTAGTGGAATAATTACTTTCATTTAAATGTCATTTTCTTATACAACCAAACTTCGTCAACGACTTTATTTTCGCTATTCACAAAGTATTCAAAATGTAGAGCGGAACGATTCGCGAGCGTAACACGCCCGTAACCATACGGGTCGAAAAATCGATAGTACTCAAGCCAAGGGAATGGAAGATATGGCAGAAGGTCAGCTTCTTTTCCTGCAGTACCAATCACAATATGTACTGTGCCGTCATCTCTGCATTCCTTACGATAGACAGCGCATGTCCGTTCGTAGCTATGATAATGTGCCCAGAATGCTACATCTACATTATATTTATGAAGGAGATTTTCAAACAAACATTGAAATGCCAAAGTCACGATGAAGTTGCCTAAAATCAAACGAATGACATGTATTAGTATATCATACACTATTCGTAAAAGAGAACAATTCATCAAAAGTCCTTAAACCTGGATTTATCTCGCTCGAGTACATGGGTCGATGTCCTCCAAGGATGACCCAAGGGGTCTTTAAACGATTCACTTTTTTTAAATCTTTCTCCAACCACTTATATTGTCTTGATTCAGGACTCAAATCATGCTCTGTACTTATCATAATGAAATGCACCATGCCATAATCAAAACTATACCTGAAAAGCATATTAAAAAAAGATTATTCTAATGTTAATGTTCACCAGGAATCCAAGGATAGAGCAAAATTTTGAAAAAAATATTCCCTTTTGATTCGTAATTCAAATCATCTACAAAATGCTTCATGCATTGGCATTCATTGCATTCCTCCAAATTGAACAGACTTCAGTTAAATGTAATCTATTTGCCGAATATCATAATTAGTGCACATCTTTCGCAGTTGAACTCATAATTTACTTTTTGACCTATGTATTTTGAATATTACTGACGATGAATTATACATGAGTATATTTCAATGGAAGCTTTTCACTAAAAACAATCATGCACCACATAACTGGAACAAAAACTTACCACCAGACAAAGTTCCCATTATCAGGCATGTGAAAACGATGAAACATAGGTACGCCACATTCTCCGTTTGAATCATCACCAAAATTACCCCACCTAGGATGCCAACCATCTCCTGTTACCCCACTAGGATCCTTGCTAGAATTATCCAAATGGTCCTGTTCATGGTTACCAATACCAACCATGTATGGTACTATACTGGAGTATGGTTCAATCAATGCATGCCATTGTTCCCAGATGTACGCCTAAGTACCAACAAAGAGATTTTATGTATTCCTTTTAAGTAATAGCCGTATTCACAAATTCCTTACCATTCCCCTTGCATAGGAAATGTCACCGTTATGAAATATAAATTCGTAACCATTTTTAACTTCTCTGAGCAAATGTTTCGCTGTACTGTGAGCTGCTGGTAGTATCCCATGATCACCAAAAACAATAAACTTAAAGCCAACATCAGGGCCTGTAACGGGTGCTGTTTTGAATGTACGCACTTTGCTCATGTGCTAAATCATGGAAAGAAAATTAATTGACAAATTTACTGAGTTGTAAAATATAGAAATAAAAAATATGCTAACCCCCAAAACACCACAAGAATAATAATACAACGTCGATGGTTGTAGATCTTTAAGAAGTACATCGTGGATAAAACCTGGATGAATGAACTTTCCTTTTATAGAACAAAACTCTTTAATGGTGTACGTCTTTGATTTTCCTTTCGCAGACAAATGAAGCACAGTTTCATTTCTACCAAACTTCACTATAGGGGTCTCATCTAGTGCAAAATGAAAATATTGCATGTTTAAATATTGCATAACTTTCGCAGATAATATTGACCTCGGTCTGAATAATTCTTGATATCATTCTTAACCTCATTCAATAATTGTTTATGATTCAGCATACAAAGATAAGTTTAAAAGAAAGAGAACTATTAAGTGACGTATAAGAAAGAACAATGGAATTGTGGATAATGAAGCAGCAAGCTCATTCGTCTTATGATGATCAAGTGCAAGTCATGTGACAAGGTTAACTAAGGTGTACATTCCACGGTCAATGGTCAATTCTCACTTACCAGTCCCCGAGACCCACATCACCCTCATTTCTGTAGGATCACCAGTCAAAGCAAGGTGAATCTGTAATGGCATCTCTGGTCCACCTTCAAAAATTATTATGTTACTTTTTGCCACCAGTTCCTGTCGTTTTTCCAAAATATGATTTCGAAAGTATCTCATTTCACAATTTGTACGAACGTTGTACAACTGAACAGATCGATTTCCAAAACCTTCACGATATGTTGGCGATTCCCCGACTTCGAAATAATCATAATAATCATTATTTGCCGATGTTTCTGGACAATATAGAGCAACAAAGTCGATTGCTTGCGCGTTGACGACTCCTTCCCATGAAACAACAGCATATTGAGCATTTTTAACCAAAGACGGTTCGACCTTTAACTTGGCGACTGAACTGCGTTCAATTGACATGGAATGAAGTGAAATTTCTAGCCGATTAGATTGCATAGTGGCGTCGACATAGCTCCCATTTTTGTATTTTCTTGCAAAATACGTTGGCACAAGCTCGCTGTCGACTTTCGCCAGAATCAAAGAAAGTACGAGTTGTAATGTAAAGAACAAAGCCATGACTTGCAATCACTGCGATGACAAACAAACTGCTTCTTCCATGGGAACAATGTTATTTTAAGTTAGATCATTTGCGTACTTGCAGCAACATATGCGCTTCTTTCATGGAATCTTCACGTGAAATATTATCAAGTTGCACGTTTTGGTTAGCATTTTACACGTGAAAATGAACCAACTGTACGTGTAAACAATTTTTTTTCTGCAAGTTTCGTCGTGTTTCTCAAGGTGAGCAATGATAAAATGAACTGTGGCCCATCATGAAAAAATTCCGATGGACTGCGCACGTGCGTTCTTAGCTGTGAGAATGCACCCATAATGCGACGTCGACTTTGTATCGATGTAATATAGCTTCGAGTAAATACCGAAATCCCAGAGAGACGACGAAGTTGGCTAAAATAAGACAAACAAAATTTTACACTCTATTCGTTAAAAAAACTTCATCTTTTAATCTCTTAAACTTGGATTCATTTCACTTGTGCACATGGGTTCATGCCATCCAAGGACAACCCAAGAGGTCTTTGAACGGACTAATTTTTGGAAATCTTCCTCCAAGCACTCAAATAATCCTCCATACTGATCATAATATACCACAGCATAATCGTAAATGCATCTGAAAAAAGATCAAAGAAAAAGTTTTATACCACCGATAACATGAAAAAACATCATAAACCAACTGGAATTTATCAACAGACAAGTTGTCCTCATCAGACATGTGAAAATGATAACACATAGGCACGCATCCGTGTGTTCACCAAAATTCTCCCATCAAGGATGCCAAACATGCCCTGTTATCCCACTGAGGTCTTTATTAGAAACATCAAATCCTGTTCATAGATATCAATTCCAGTCATGTATGGTACTATACTGGAGTATCAATGCATGCTAGAGTCCATTATTTTTCTCGTTTAACATTAACGTGTAGTGCATTTCTAACCAAAGTTGGTTCAAATATTTACACAACGTCAGAAGTGCCCCAGACACACAGCAGCGAGATGTTTGTCCAAGACGTTGTTGTGTTTCCTTGCAAAACATGTCAGAACGACATCATGTGAAGTACATGTACAATACACAGTAATACCATATATAATACCTATGAAATATTAACCATCATTAGTTACAATTACATTAATTAAAGTGATAAAACTTTCAATTATATTTTATATATCAGGAGGAAGTTCGCAGTTAAAGAGGACCATTAAATTTATTAATCAAATTCCGATGTCAAGTCATTACAAAAGTATGAAAATGTTATGTTTAAACAAGATCAATAAAAGACGCTCTTCTTCTCTGATTTTTTCAACCAAACATCATCCACAACCCTTTCTTCACTATTCACAAAGTACTTCCAATGCATTGCCGATCGGTTGGCGACTGTCATCTGACCGTAGCCGTACGGATTATCTTTTCGTTGAAACAAAGACCATTCCTCCCTCTCATAGGGTTCTGTATCCCTTTCTTTCCCCGCTGTTCCTATGGTGATATGTATCACTCCGTCTTTGATACATTTTTTTTTGTAGACGGCACATGTTCGTTCGTAGCTATGATAATGTGCCCACAGTGCTAAGTCAACGCGGTATTTGTACAAGAGATCTTCAAACAAAAGTTGCATGCCCAGTGATACAAAAATGTCATCTAAACAAAGAAAAAAATGATATCAATTACGCTCCTTTAAAACATCGTGCTAGATAAGTATCAAGGTAGTCATGGCATTCAGTGCACACGTGGTCTAAATGTTCTTACATGTTTGATGCTCGCATGTGTTGCTCACGTGGCGTGCTCACGTGTTTTGCATGCAATGTGGATGAAACTGCTGTTAATACTGGAGTGACCTCATAAGGTGTCGTTAACTTCACACATGGATAATGGTAAGCACGTGAAAATTCCAAGAAGAATTGTTAGAAGGTCAGTATTATAATAACACCATACATATCACTAGTTCCTTTGATGCGGTAGTTCATCAGTATAATTACCCTATGACTAAATGAGTGGTATAGAAGTACACCAAAAACACTATAACTAGGACTAAATCACTGGTATATTAGTACATTGATAACACTCACTATACCTAGGACTAAATTACTTTCTTTGTAATAAACCAATAACATCATACCTAGAATCAGCTCACTAGTGTACATAGGTCGATGCCCTCCAAGTATGACCCAAGGGGTCTTTGAACGATTCACTTTTTTTAAATCTTTCTCCAACCACTTATATTGTCTTGATTCAGGACTCATATCATGCTCTGTGCTCATCATAATGAAATGCACCAGACCATAATCATAACTATACCTGTAAGGAAATAGTAAAGCAATTCAGCAAACACGACATGCTATTAATGTGGTGAAAATAACGTATGACAGCAACCATGATCAATGGGTAATAATATTATGTTCTACAATACGTAAAAATGATTTCTAATCCCAGTTTGAAATCCATTTCGCATATTTGAAAACAAGGAATTACTATCAAATTATGGACATTTAATTACTATCTGATATGATATGATTATATTATCAATACACGTATTTCATGATGATTTCTTACCACCAAAGATAGTTTCCGGTCTCAGGCATGTGAAAACGATGAAACATAGGTACGCCACATTCTCCGTTTGAATCATCACCGTAGTTCCCCCACCAAGGATGCCAACCACTGCCTGTTACCCCACTAGGATCCTTGCTAGAATTATCCAAATGGTCCTGTTCATGGTTACCAATACCAACCATGTATGGTACTATACTGGAGTATGGTTCAATCAATGCATGCCATTGTTCCCAGATGTACGCCTAAATCCACGAGAAACATACGAATGAAATCAGGACTTTGAGAAAACCAATGGAGAAGGTGAGCAAAATAAGATCCGTAACAAATAGTGGGGGCATCAACATAGAGTAAAACATATTACGATAATCCATCGATTGGTACGATTTTATTATCAAAAAGATCTAAGTTAACCAATAGACGTAAGCGTTGAACTTCCACTGTATATACTCACATATCCACGGGCGTAAGAAATGTCACCATTATGAAATATAAATTCATATCCATTTAGCACATCGTTTAGAACATATTTCGCCGTATCATGAGCAGGAGGCCGTAAACCCATATCACCATAGACTATAAACTTGTACGGTATGTTTGAACCGACAGGTGGAGCTGTTTTAAATGTTCGCACTTTGCTCATATGCTAAATAACAAAGCAAAGAATTGAAATGCTTCATCAGGACCGAGCTTAAAATTCTAGGATTTGAACATTACATCCAGAGTCGTGAAGAGAGAAAATGTAGCGCCAAAATTTTTTCACGGCGCTCTGCGATGTCATTATAATGTTTTACATGGCATGGAATATGTGCAGTGTGTTTTCTAAGTCAAAATAACCATGATTGTCTTAATTTTTGATCATTACTAAAACCAGGGTCCACCCTGTATGCCCAACATGCGCCCTCCCTGTATCAGCGAGCTTGATTACATTACAAGAAAGCTTACTTGATCTACACCACAAGAATAATAATATGTCGTCGAAGGATCCAACCCAGTTAAAATAACATCATGAATGAAACCAGGATCGATAAAAACTCCATTTAAGAAGCAAAGATCGGACGACCTGTACGTTTCAGTTGTTCCTTCGACAATAGTACCAAGATGTTCATCCTTGCCGAACTTAACTAATGGAGTTTCATCTACAACAGAAAAAAGAGCGCGTGTCTTAAAAGAAAGCTAGACATAGAGAAAGAAAATGACTAAGATATACTTACCAGTCCCCGAGACCCACATCACCCTCATTTCTGTAGGATCACCAGTCAAAGCAAGGTGAATCTGTAATGGCATCTCTGGTCCACCTTCAAACATTATTACGTTACTTTTTGCTACCAACCGCTGTTGTTTCTGGGTGATATTCCGAAAATATCTCATCTCACAGTTTGTACGAACGTTGTACAATTGAACCGAATGCTTCCCATAGCCATGTTTAGAAGTAGGTGATACATCAACAGCGAAAAAGTCGATATAATCACTGTCCTTCGATGTTTGAGGACAATACAACGCAATGCTATCATTTGGGGAAGCATTCTCCACGCCATCCCATGTGATGGTTACGAACTGACCATTTTTAACTAAAGACGGCGAAACCTGCAATAGCACATTATCTGAAAGAAGCGCATCTACAATAAAAAATAAATTCGTGCTTCAGCATCGGATAAAGTTACATCTCAATACCTGTCTTCATAAACATCACGTCATAAATAAGAAACGAAATACAGGAGCAAAAATACCTGACTGCCTTGTTTTGATCTCTTTCCACCAATTCAATGAGTTTATAAAATTTCCGCTCTTGTCTTTCCTTTGAAAATAAGTGAGAACTTTGCCGACATCTTTTATGTTGCTTTGCATTCGTTCGTTCTTACGCCATATTGGCGCAGGATGTAACGACGACTTGTTGAAAATATTTTTAGTAGGATGCGACAAGACATTGCAGTTTGTCATGAATAATACCAATGCAAGCGGAGCGCACGCAAACATCGTCCCGGCATTAGACGACGAAGCCATTGTTCGGTATGACGACTTCGTTCACAAAACAAAAATTAGCATAACGCATCTTATGAAGATGATTACGCAATATGTTTGTATATAAGACAACACTTCGATCTAAAAAATCTTTAATTCTTATAATATGCTTTATGGTTTTATAAATCAACTTAACATTTTCCATGCAATATATTTAAAAGAATTATGTACATTGTAGATATTTATGGCAAGAAAGTGACTGGGTGGACATTGTTGGAGCAGACCAGCTACTCCACAGGTAAAAAGGATTTATTTTCATAATTAGCAAGATTAATGTCCAATGAGTGCATAATAAAGCAGCCAAAACATCTTGTCTTCAATGAAAAATCCCTATCTTTACAATATGTAGCACAAAGTTCAGCCAAGTGACACGTGCTGTCCATGATCAACCTTGACCGACCTGGGTCAGCATTAGATTACACATTACTTCGGTGTAAGAAATCTAACTGAACAAATATAATTTCGGTTGAGATCATTACAAATGTAATCTACTTCAATGAAACCTCAATATATTTTTCATCGTCCTCTCCAACATTCAAACTGTGAAAGGTTTCCTCGTTCATTTCTTTAGTTGTGATTTTTGGAATCACTTGCCTTGGAAATATGACAAGAGTTGGATTGACTGAATGGTTCTTCGAAACAACAATATCAACATTATGACCATGTTTCATTATGTAATCTGTAATCATCGAGCCGTACGACTTTAATTTCATCACAGCATCTCTGACAATTGTCATAGCTTGTCTAACCTATTCAAGATCAATAACAAACACTTATTTACGCATAACAGAAAGTGTAATAAACATATTCAATCCCAAGTATATAGCATATGGCTTGTGCCTTTACTTGAGCCTGTAATGTTCCGATATTTAAACAAGAGTAGTACTTTATATTATCTGGATATTGTTCATAACCTGAGCAGGATCATCTAGTTTATGTAACTCTTGGTTATATGAGGATACACCATCCAATCTTTTAAAATATTCCAAAATCTTCAACAAATCTTGACATATTTCTTCTCCAACATCAATCAAAGTTTTCATGTCTTTGGTCAAAATGTGAAACATGTTTATGGCCTTTTCAAAAGTTGAATGAACATTGCCACTCAGTTTATCGACTTGTATAATAGGATCAATATCTAGACAAAAATCATAGCCTTCTCGTACACCATCACATCCAAGGCCAATCCTCATCCCTACAAAAAAGAAAATCATTATTTCTTGTGGCAAGTCATTATTCCTTATGACAAATGGCAGTAATAATTATTTTGCTTACCTGTCGGTGTAAAACAAAGTGATTCCACAAGTTTCATTTCAAGATCCAATCCCAAGACCTCTTTACATTGCCTTTCTTTAAGCTGCCAATGTTTCCAATTTTCAAGAAAGTTATTGAACCTTGGAAAAATGTCTATTGCACCAAGTTTATTGAACAAAGTTCTGCTATCTGACGAAAAGATTACAATAAAGATAAGGCAATACGATATACAAACACCTGTCCCAATGAATCTATCAAAACAAAGAACTTTTATTGCAATAGGTACCTCTACTATTGGCCCACACAAGCTTTATATCATCACCAGATATCGTTGATGCAGTACTGCAAAGACGTCGATGGCCAAATCGCGTATGACCATCCCTAACTTTGTGCTCCACTTTGTTAGACTAAATAACAACAACGTATAAATCTGCTTTAATTTCTAACCAACGTTCACACTGAGTATTCATTCTTTTCTAGTAGAAAAAAATATCTAAATTTCAAAACGGATTTAGTCGATAAATCGCTAAAAAGGCACGAAATAATAGAGGATTATTTGTTTTCCATACAAGACAATGCACACTTTGTTGAATTGTGTTTCAATTGTAAAGAATTTTCAGGATTTTAGCATGGTGCTTAAGTATAACTCTACTATGAAAAAGAAAAACTCTATTTTACGAAAAACACTTCGAAATGAATGAACTTACAATATGTCAATATGGCATAAGAGTGAAGATAAACAAGAGAAATAATTCAAATGACAACCATGTGACACACATACATTCAAAGTTACTGCGATCGGTGAAATAGAGAGATCCGCATTTTTCTTCACACAACGATTTCCCATTCTCTCCGAACGTTGCAAAATCTTCATGGCTATCAGCTACTTCTGGAATTTGCGTTTTGTTTTCATAATAACACGAAGCCACAGCCTTCGGGAAACCAAATGCCGGCGTGAATTATCTCTGCGTGTTTTTCTGACCATAAAAGACAAGGTGTTAATAACAATGAGTTTGATGACATTTGAGATACGGAAATGTCACTTGACACTTGACTAGACCAGCCAGGAGGGGAAACTTACAGAAAAAATATTGTTCATTAGTAAAGCAACATTTGACAGAAACCGACCATTGTATTGCGTAGTTTGGATATTACGGCAGTTGCCAAACATGCGCAATGACAGGAAAAAAACGTTAGTACACGTTTTCCTTTTCAACTTTCGACGAAAGCTTTATTTTAATACAAACATTAGAACTCTCGTCCTCTATCTACGATTTCGTCTTTTATTGTTTTAGCCATAGTCGATGTGATTATCGTGGGCGGAGGAATGGCTGGTCTGTCCGCCTGCGAAAGTCTTGTTAAGTCTGACTACAATGTAGTTCTTGTTGAAGCTAATAATTACTTAGGTAAGAAACCATTTTAGCAGTTTCAAAAACACCTAGTATTAATGAATTCATTGAAATGAAATAGCCTGAAAGCAGTGGTGTACCCAGAAAAAGTTTGTAGGAGCATAAATGCTGAAGACATGTGCAACAAAAATATTGCGAAGCATCCCCACTTTAAAAAATTCATCTAGAGTCCTTCAATTATAATTTACCATGTTTTTTTTGTTGAGGTTCTAAATAATTTCGTAGTAATTCAGGTATTGAACCAGTTATCACCCCCCATCCAAATTCGGGAAGTGTGGTCAGGGACCAATACCCCCCCCCCAATACTTTTGCCTCTGTTTTGATTTTTTCTCTTGGATCCAAATCTTGGAATCAACTTTTGATGCTTAGCTGAAGCTCTACCAAACTAAAATATGCTCTGTGGTACATGTAATTTCTACCCAGATTTCATTTTTTGACATCCTTTATGTTATCAACTAGACATCATTTCTTTTCTTTTAACTTATTACCTTCAGGAGGTCGTGTGTATCAAGCTGAATATGATAGCTTACCTCCAATAGATATGGGTGGTGAAATTATACATGGATGTAATACAAGAGTACATAAAATGGCAGTTGAATTTAACTGGGACATTGAAATGGTAATTTGGTAGCAATTAAGTTAATCAAGCATTTTTTTTCATCAAGAAATTTCTGTATCATTTGGTGTAGCTATTTGATTATGTACCTGAACATGGATTGGAATGGATATTTATGGATGGTGAAATGTATCCTTACCATTCAACGCAAGAAGATATCATTTCTGCATACATGTTTTGGGGTGATTTTGTGTATACCAACAAACCAAGTGAAATTGCAAAAGAGGATACAACAGCTGCAGAATATTTCAAAAAGCATGCAAAAACCAAAGTGAAATCACAACATATATTTGATATGGTCTTCTGTCAAACTGAGGCTACAACATTGGATGCATTGGGGGGTCAGGAACATAGTGATTTTCAAAATGGTTGGGAGTGTGGGGAAGGAAATTTCAGGTGGGTTTTATATTGATGGTTGTTATATATGCATAACTTGTCCAGTCTCAAACTTGAATAATTTCAATTCCCTGTTGTCTTGCTAGCTAGAACAATAAACTAGTATACCAAAGCTGCATGTCCAAATCTTGTCTGAGCCACATGTTTTTCATGTGCATATAATTGTGTTAGAATCGAATTTCTAATTCTCTGTGTCATGGTGATTGCAGTGTAATATGTCAAAGACATGAACAAGTTATTGTATTTTAGGCTTAAGCATTCACATAGGCAAGTTGTGGATTTCTTTCGGAATGAGTGTAAAGGAGCTTCCATGAAATTGAAGTGGCCAGTAAAGGCAATTAATTATTCTACATCTATTATAACTGTAACTAACGATAATGGAGAAGATCTACTTGCACACACAGTCATTGTAACTGTTCCACTAACAGTTCTTAAAGATGAAGATATAGCTTTTGTTCCTCAATTACCTCAAGACAAGTTGTTAGCTATTTCCAAACTACAGATGTTTACTGGATTAAAGATAGTGTGTTTCTTTGATGAGAAATTCTGGGACAAAAGTATCCATTTAGTATTCAATTGTATGTCTGACATAAGTCAACTGTGGATGTATGAGGTCACTGAAAAGAAGACTGGGGAGAAGCGTTATGTAGTCACAGGATTTCAAACCGCTGAATATGCAAGACAGAAAGTTCACATGACAGGAGAGGAAGTAAAGGATATATTCCTTGACAATCTAAATGAAATGTTCGGGTGGGTGAAAAAATGTTGGATAATCTTATCCAATGAAAGACATTCTCATCAATTACAATCACAAAGCTTGGGTTTAACTTATTTTTTGATTTAGGACAAAAGAAAAACCTACTCCAGCTACCAATCATTATCTTTATTATGTTTATCATCACTGGTCCTCAAATCCTTTCATTCGTGGCGCATACAGTTCGCCATCGTTACACGCTCGTGGTCAACGTCAAATACTTGCGAAACCACTGCAAAATCGCATTTTTTTCGCAGGTGAAGCAACGCGGTCACGTGGGGATTGCGCAACCGTCAGTGGCGCAATGGAAAGTGGTATTGAGGCTGCTAATGACGTCAAAACCGCACTTTCGTTTCTGAAGCGTTGTAGCTAGCTATAAGTATCCCGCCCACATATTTATAGTCGTGCTATGTTTATTAGTCTGTGTTCACTTATTTTGAAAACAATGTAACTATAGTGATTACTAAAGAAATATTAGAAGAGAGTTAAATAGTCGGAAGAATTTACATAGCAAGACCAAAACTTGTGGGTTGGCTTGACCACTATGGCACTACCTATGTGTCGTCTAATTAAAAAACGTGTAAAAAAACTATGTTGAGATGTACTGATATGAGCAAAGGATAAGGCACTCATGACAACGATTTGACATGTCGTCTTCAACCAAGTCTGTTTAACTTTAGGACATTTAGGAGCGATTAAAATAACTCACTGTTCGCTGGCTAAGCATCCGCGTGCATCCTTCCTAATCATTAGGTGTATCCTACCTTACCAAAGAGTGGTCATTCATCAACATCCGGGCATCACCTATTCATGTTCCTTGTTGATTTTCACTTTCTTCTCGTGATTTTTTATGTTCGTTTTCTTCCGTTTGTGTGCCATCATCATCGCCTCTCTCGCGTTTCTGTGATTGCAGTTTAATTGTTTCCTGTTTTGACGTTAAAGTGTCATCACTTGTCGTTGGCAACACTTCAGTTTTAAGTTTTGCTTCGTTTGGTTCTTTCGACTCTTTCTCCGTCGTCGTTTCCTCTTGTTTCGCATCTTTTTCCAAGATTTGAATAAGGGAGCGCGGAATGAGTGCCCTCTGTAATTTTTTACATTAAAATAGAAATGTTTGTTCAGTGCTTCTAATTCACGACGGGGGGGAGAGAGCTGAGCTTACCTGATGAGGTGTAAATTGTTCCACGTGAGTCCGAAGAAGATCTTTTAATTCAGGACATAACTACAACATTAAAGATGTTGATAAAATATATAATTATGACAGTATAGACACCGTAGACAAAGCATTTCACACAAACAACATTATCTCTGATCTTATCGTTGGCTCGTTTCAGTTGTCATAATTTGTTCATGTTTGTATCTACGTATTATATGTACTATCATAGCATCATAATTTGTTCAGATTCCTCACCTCGAACACACTCTCAAGCTGTCTTGATGGTAATTGCAACAGTATAGGATACGACTGTGGTTTTGTCATCTGTCAGCAATGACGAAAGTACTGTTGCAAATATTTGTTAAAAGAATTTCCCTCTCTTTGATAGACAATGTTAGACGGCACATGGATAGTGGGGGACTTGGAAAGTCGATACGTCTGCCTTACTGCATGCAACAGGTACAGATGCAGGTACAAGGTTCAACTCATAATGTGGTAGAAAAAGCCATTGGTACCGTGATTATACTAGACCATGCATTGGGAGAGAGGGGAGATAAGGGACATGTCTTACCCAGTCTATATTCGAAAAGAGTCTACAGTGTGAGTGTTGGTGAACATATTTTGGGATATGGAGTATAGATGGATATAGATGGATATAGATGGATATAGGGGTATCACCTGGCAACATTTGACGAAACCTTGCCACACTTTCGGTTGTTTCCACACCTACAGAGTGAAATGTAATGGAAAATATATAAGAACATGAAACAGAAAGCAAAGAAAATACGATGTTAGGGGATGTTGATGTATGTATATATACACCAGGGGTTGGTAATGAAGAGAAACGAGCTGACAAAACAACATAAAAAAGCACGTGACATCAAACCTGTTTGCTAATTAGTTTAGAGAGAATATTCATGGCAAAGCCAACGAGACGTGGACAGACACTCAATGATTGAATAACCTTAAAATGAACATATTGAGACAGCTATGAAGTGAAAACCATTTTTTCTACAATTTCATCGTGACAACAAAAGTGAGATTACCGTTCTCATAAACAACGTGGGCAAAGGAGTTTTCTCCATCAACTGTTGCAGTACAACAGCAAGAACCTCTTGAGTGTAAATGGTCTTTTCAGCAAAACACAAACCGACAGCTATATTTGAAATAAGATCAGGTCCATCACGTCTACATGCCAGATAACATCACAATTGGAAGATACATATTACTGACTAAAATGATTTACAAACCTTTGATTATAGATTTCATGTCAGCTTTATCTTCAATATTATGCAGGGTGATCAGCAGTTCCGAGGGTGTCAGCGGACTGGCACTGGAGATAGTCGACTCGCCTATAAATACTTCAAGTTAACAAGACTAGAAAACAAAGAGCACGAGCTAGCTCGCAGAGAATTTACACTTTCTTTCTCATTTTAAGCAAAACTAAACGTGGTACATTTAGCTACATATCGACCTGCAATGTAAAATACAACAAAAATACTTTAGTCAAGTAACACACCATGAAAACAGCCCAATAATCTGTTGAAGACTTCCTTCACCACATTCGGAGATTGTTTTATTAACTTTGGTAAAACTTCGATCACCTCCTTCTTTTCCAAACCGGTCAAAACCGGAATCAAAAGTCGCACGTCCGATGCACGCTTGTGGTACAAATCTTTCACGTGCTTCACTAAAGCTGTTGATGGCGAGGCTAAAACATTGGATGAAAAAGAGAATCGAGGTTGTCATCCTATCTCGGATATGACGATACAGGAGATGTGGATACAGCTAGGGTTACTAATGAGATAAATGGGGATAAATGTAGAATTACATTTCTCAGTAATGATATGTAATATTCGCGTGATCAATGTCTCAGCTCCGCTTGGACAAGTTTCAACAAGTTTCAGTAATTCTTCTGAATCCATACCTATGGACCGTACCTTGAAGAAGAAAAAGAACAAAAACATTAAGAACTGAAATCTAAATGAAATAAATGAGAAAATTAGTGTCGTAAAAGGGTGCATTAAGGGCTGATTACACAAAGCGAGTCGTCGCTCACTGTCAGTGAGAAAAACGCATGAAATCATAAGACCTCCATTGTTTTCCTTGATTTGTTAAAGTCTGCCAGTCGAAACAACTCGTTTTACGTACAACGAGTTCATACGCACAAGAAAATCATGTGACTTAGACGTGATAGGAACTTGTATTTTCTACATGTGCACCACTCTACCCGCCAACAAGTAAATCATGTTACTTAGACGTGATAAGAACTTGTATTTTCCACATGTGCACCACTCTACCCGCCAACAAATAAACAGGCATTGGAAACAAGACATATCATTCATGAACTGTAATTGTGGCAGTGTTTTAATGGCTTTATGGGAATTCAAATATCGTTTAAGGCACATTTTTTGTGGGCTTATAACCGTTTCGGAATTAATTTTCTGATTCTCAGTTAAAGCTTTGAATTGAATACGTACAGGATGCTCCAAATGTCGAAGAATTGTCCGTTTAACAAGAGGCAAAGCTTGGGTATAGAGACTTGCCAAACTAAAACATGAATAGTACAAAAATATATTTACCCCTGCAAACAGGGATAATAATGGATCAACTTACTCGTGCAGCAATTTATGGTTCAAAGGTAATAATGCGAGGTAAAGATATAAACACAATTTGATAGGTTCGTCAGTCCATTCCACAGCTCCTATTCAATACGGTGACGCATAAGAGGAAAATGGACGCGGTAAATAAAATCACGTGACTACATATACCTTTATTCGGAGGCTTCGGAAGCAACAGAGTCCGTAGAGATTGTAGGGCGAATTGCTTTAATAAAATGTATAGGTTAAAACAACGCACCCACGAGGTCTGAGCTATACTTCATATAACATTTACCTGAATATCAACGGCAAGATTCGGATGTGGATGAAGTTTCTTTGCTGTGTAAATCGCTTGAACACGAACCTTCATTGCAGTAATTATAAACAAGTTTTAGTCTTTAAGTACTTATGAAAATAGCTGAAGTCCAACCTGTGCATAAACTTTATTCTCCAAGCTTAGCTATGCTAAGGCCTAAAAAACCCCTTACTTGTTCCTTGTAATGAGACGTGAGTTCCAAAAGGAGATTAAGATAATCCACTTGATTGGCAGGTCTTTGGAGGATCAACTCCCGAAGCGTAGAAAATCCAACATGGCTACGTTCCTGAATTCATCAGTAAGATAAAAAACAGGCTATGTTCAAGTTTGAAGTCAATGAAATGGCGAAAATACAGAGAAAGTTACCAGATCTTCGCAATATTCCTTGAGAAATAGTTTAGATTCATCCGTCAACCTTGGCGCTTCCAAATATAAACGAGATATCAACCTGAAACAGGAAACAAATAGTACATTTTTGTGGTTGTCCCTTTTTTAAGAAAAACAAAACCAAGATAAAATTTCTTTATCATAAACATACCATAAAACATATCAAGGAAAACAACAACCCCAGTACCATAAAATAAACATACCATAAAACATATCTACCAACGAAAACAACAACCCCAGTACCATAAAATAAACACACCGTAAAACATATCTACCTACGAAAACAACAACCCCAGTACCATAAAATAAACATACCATAAAACATATCTACCAACGAAAACAACAACCCCAGTACCATAAAATAAACACACCGTAAAACATATCTACCAACGAAAACAACAGCCCCAGTACCATAAAATAAACATACCATAAAACATATCTACCGAAGAAAACAACATCCTGTGACCATAACATACAAGTACCATTAAACATACCAAAAAAATACAATATCCACAAAAGACCATAACATAAAAACTATTTCATATCCAAAGACACCTTCTTACAATACACAACTTAAGACATCGTTATTAATGATAGTTTCACCGTACTTGTCTTTTGTGTCGAGTCGTTCTTTAAAACCACGTAACAAAGCAAGAAGACTTTCGTTGTACGAATTGTTAACCATCATTTGTTCGTCGCTTAGTTCTTCCCCTTCAAGAAACTCTTGTTCAACTCTCTCTCTGTATGATTCTTCTGCAAGAAACTCGTGATAAATCCAGAGATTTGCGAGCTCGTATCTTGCGCGTGGATCCAACATTATGAAGTTCTTCAACGCTAAAAAGACAGAAGGAAGAGTAATCATCATATACATAGATCTTTCTACAATTCTAAAGTCTTCTCGTGTTAATTTTAAAGATGGAAATAATCGAACCTATTCGTAGGTGTCCACCGAACTGAGTGGCCAAACCAACGATAATGTCAAGTCTTTCCTACACCAAAAATGGATAGTATAAAGTAGAATTTATAAATAATTAACGTGTTTAAGATAATTTCGTTGCAAAGTTCGTTTTAGTCCCCATGATGTTTAGAAAGTACGGAGAAATATCGTTTTCTTTGTTAATTAGAAAGGATATAAGCATAACACATCATATATATGTTTTTAAAAATGTTTGATGACAAGTTAATGTTTTGAAACGTATCAATGTCTCATTTTATAACACAATTCTTCGTAATGGCTCTATTGAAAACTATGCGATTTTGATACGCATTCCATCTTAAGCTAAACGCAATTGGAACGCAACTGGTTCGCGTTCCGAACGCGTTTTCGGTAAACTTACTTCTGAGCAGTACTGTACATCTCGCTACAAATCTGGGGACTATATATTAAGCTAATTAGATGTAATTGCCTTACAATAATTGATAGTTTTCTATCCTAATATTTTGTTAATACCTTTGTTTTTCCACCTTGAATACAGTGCTCTAGAAAAAATACATCGGCATACATCACGATTAAAAATCTTGAGCATTTTATCTTAAATGAAAAACGTTCTCACTTTCTGCGTCGAGAATTCTTCGAAAAGCGGAAAGTATCAATTTCTCTCGTTCTTCTTGAGTAAGAACCTGTTTCACTTCGTGCAGTTTAAAAGGCTTTATCTTTCGTCTCTAAACAAGTACACCTGTGTATTTCAACGAGATGCTACAAATGCATATCAGAAACTGAAACTATAAATTTTCTTACCGTCTGAAGAGAAGACGAAGATTTCGCAGGCTAGAAGTAGAAGGAAAAATGATACGTCATAAACATCAGTTGAGGATGGAATAGAAATTTAAGAAAAATTACCAACCTTTTTAGCTTGTCCTTTTTCTTTGTTGATGTGTTCTATTGAAGGACGGCACAATTTTTAAAGATGGTTTAGTATGGTGTCAATAGCTAACTTGATATGACGAAGAATAACATAATTCTTTACAAAAATTAGATAGGTATGAATGGTAAAATTGATATTGACGATAAGATGGTTTACAATGGTGAAGCAATTTACTGGCGAAGTTAAATAAACAAAACAATAAAATAAATACATTAATCATTTTCCATTAATCTCACCCATAATCCTCAAGAATGGCGATTCTTGAACAAGATTTTCTTGCTTTGCGTGAAGAATGCTCGGATCCTCTTTTATCAAGCTCTGGCTTGCCATGGAACCCGTCGTAGAGCTACCAATAACAGGTATACTACTTGATGTCTCGTATCTGTGACTTGGTACGATCTCCATTGGTGGCTGAACTTTCTCCGCATCTCTAGCCTAAAGAAGAACAGAAAACATCAATTACAAATGACGTTATCTTTTAATGAAGAGATGGAAGGAAATACCTTTTTAAGTTGTTGCATCTTTTCAGCGCCAACACCAATGCCCGCGTTTGTCATTTGTGCGCTGATCAAGCGGGCAAGATGCGTAACCTGCGCCATACCACCAGCTGCAGCAATGGGAGTGTATGTTTCTTGGAAATTAGTCGGCATTTGGTCGGGTAATCCCAGCATGCTAACGATTACCAGTTCCGAGACTCTCTCGTTCTTCAAGCGCGGTATTAAGTCTTCCTTTGTCATTTCAATTGCTTGGATAATTGTTAATCCGACACTAGATTCAGACTAACATGAAGTAATTTTTAAGAGTGGTAAGTCCTTTCATCTTGTCATCTCGTTTTAAGATGTCTATTTGTAAAACAACTTACCTTTCCCGACTTTTGTCTTTTTGTCAATGGTGATTCAGTGTCAGCTGTTGCTTCATTTCTAAAAAAATTACAATTATTATAAATAAAAGTTGCGTTTTACTAATTTTAGTCGGTCATAAATTTAACGTTAGGAAGTGAGTGCAAGCCTTGCCTTGGTCGCTTCATAGATTCTAAATTAACTTTTGCGAGATTTTTCTGCCAGATCTTCTGCATCTGAAACGAGAGTTAGCAAGAGTGATTAGCTGCATAGCCACAAGCCGACATAAAAAACAAAACAAAAAAGACATTACTGTTTACCTCACTCTGCGAGGCTCCAAGATCAGTGAGAAGGGTAGTTATCTGTGGGTAATACTCCACTATTTGCAAAATAATTTTTTTGAATCATTAATGTGCTTAAAAGAGAGAATGAACACTTTTTGCGACCGACCTGCAGCCGTATTCTTTAGTAAATTCATAAGATGAAGCTGAAGAAAGTATCGTAAAATTATAAAATAATGAATTGACAAGATAAAGGCGATGAGAGTATCGGGAAACTATGCCATTTTGCATCAAAACTGCGAACAAACGTCGAAGAAATTTCGTGGAAAATTTTCACCAAATAGCTATTACACGTTAGATCTACCTTTAAATTCTTTCTGACGCTGCTGACTTGACTCTTAGAAAGTGCAGTTGGTAGATTGGCTGAGATAATAAACAAACATAAAAACATTCTAACTTGATTGAGTAAGAAAATTTATACAACTACTTATACCGCGACAATTGTGATAAGGAAAACATGGTAAGTCAATCACATGTTGGTTAAATTTGGCGGTAAAACTAGTTGAAGTCTGATAATCAAAATTTTGTCTCATTTCATACCGTGAAGCGATTCAAAAGCTTCAACAACCAACGACATGAAAGCAGGTCTTTGTTTTGCAATGGCTGCCAGTGTACCCATACTGGCCATTAGGTTAACACTAAAATAATTTTCAGAATATGGAATATATTCTTAGTGGTTTGGGAAGGTCGTGGTGTACGACGTTGATGGATGTCTATACATATAACAAGTTTTCATTGTGGTGTGAATGATGGTGGTGTATAGCATTGGTGTATAGTATGGTGAAACATATTATTGTAGCATATAGTAGTGTAAAAAGTTGTGGTTCACAGTGGAGATGCAAGTTATGATGAACCATGGCAGATCTGAAGCACAATGGCACAGATTTTGATGTTAAAGGTGGTGTGTTAATTGTGGCTAAAGATGTAAGTGGTGTATATTGGTGATGTATAGTGGTGGTGTATATGATGGTGGTATAGTAAGACGAAGGTAAAGTGTTGTGATGTAGCTACCTTGAAATATTTGGAGAAGCAACTAAACTGAGTAAAGCCTCAAGAGTCATTCCTGCTTCCTCACGAAGTTGAGTCATACTCAAAACTGGATGATTACGAGGTACCTAAAAACAAGATCTCAGATTGGTGGATTCATTTAGAGATGACAAATAAGAACAATGACTTGACTTTCCTACCACATCAAGAGAAATGACATCATCATCTTTGGTATCCTATATCATAATTTAAATTCATATAATCACAAATGAAAATAATCATTAAAGAAGAAGAGAAAGTCTTGAGTGACAAATTTTTTAACAAACCTGTGGTTTACATGATTGTGCAAGGACAATCATCTCCATGAACTTGATTGCATGAGTACGAATGCTGAAGAAAAGGATTTCTTATCACCATTCAATGTGATAATTGAAATTCGACAAACATGATGCTAAACAAACCCATCATTATCTGATTGAACTTTCTCCATGATTTGATTTTTTAACATACATAAAATCTTGAAATAATAAATGAAATATTATTGATACATTGTAGTTCTAAAGTGAAAGTTTGGCCTGCACAGCCTGCCTGTCACATAGGTTATGTGATTATGAAACATATATTTACATAATTATCGATAAAATTATATATAAAAATCTAGAAAAACTTTTATTTTTAAGCAATGCCTGGATTACCAATTTTGAAGCTTATATCCATATATATATATCTATATACACATAAAAGATAAAAGTTTCTCCGGATTTTAAATGACTTTTATTGAGCTTTCGACTCGTTGCTTCGAGCCTTCATCAGAACGAGGAAATTACTAGTTACATGTGCTTTTTGCTTGTAGACACTTAGAGTGTCTAATTGGATTAGCGGGTGGATTAATGTGATTGGATGGGGTGAAATGCATTGCCATGGGTTTTGGTGTATTGTTAATATGATTAGTGTTAATATTATTAGAATGTAGTGTTGAAGTTTTGGGGTTGTTTGTAGTTTTTTTGTCCTTTTTCTTTAGTTGTAAGTATATGATGGGTATGTCGATATGTCTGTTTATTGTCTCCTTGTCTTTACTGTACCAAGCTTCTCTAAATTTGCGTGCATGTTTAGTCTGCATGCGTCCGAGTACTTTAGTTTCTGCCCAACTGATGAAGGCTCAAAGCAACAAGTTGAAAGCTCAATAAAAGTCATTTAAAATCCGGAGAAACTTTTATCTTTTATTTATTAAATGCCTGAATTGGGTAAGACGCCAGCGTTTGAGGTGGTTTGGGCATGTGGAAAGGAGAGAAGAAAGTGCTGAAATTCGTAGAATGTTGCACATAAATGTTGATGGAGTCCGCAAAAGAGGTAGACCGAGAAAGAGATGGATGGATGCTGTGAACAGTGATATGAAGGCGATGGGTATAATGAGAGATATGGCAAGAGATAGAGATGTTTGGCGTGGAAAAATTCATGGACCGGTCAACCCCCCGGGCAGGGATTAATACTTGGATTAATATTTTAATTATTAATAATATAATAATATATATATATATATATTTGAAAATTGGTAACCTAGGCATATTATGATAATATTAAGGATTCTCTGGATTTTTATTTTATTTGTATATATATGTTAAGTAACATACCTCCCAAGTTGCTTTGAGATTTTCATCAATAACTTTCTGCTTGCTGATGAACTACAAAAGGTTTCATAGACTCACATGAAGATTTTAGGTCCTAAATTATGGACATGTTTTATATTTATCATCTTACCTGGAGCATGATGCGATACAATTGTGTTAAAGATAACATGACTTTTTTGATGACAATCACATTTGGATCATTGATCAACAGAACAATAGTATGGATGACTTTTGTCAAGATTTCAACATCCTTTTTACTGAAGAAGGGAAATTCATACTAATAACATAATATTACAGTTGTTTGCAGATCAATATATATCGTTGAACTAGCAATGAAGCTATTGTTTTTTGAGAAATCGAATGTTGATAAAAGTGTTTGTTGCTTTGGTGTAACACTAAAAAATATAAACATGAAAAACCAACTTTGTGCTGATAATTTGAATTCTAAAAACATTCTCATTATTTTCTATGCTATGCAAGTGCTTAGGCTTTGGAGTAATTGTCTTACCAGGCTTCCTCAATAAATTGAAGCACGTATTTTCTAACTTCAGTTGTTTTATCATGTTGAAAAATGAGAATTTCCTTGAGGATAAAATATAAAATCATTGACAAAGAAATGATTAATTTAAAACCGAATTCTGTGATTCCTTACATCCAGGAAGTTATCCAATAATGCTGGTTCCTTGTTCACGATCAATTCTTGAACCTGGAATCAAATCAATATTATTAAAAAAGATGGTAGCAGCAATGATCAAAATCCCCTAACAAACAATGCAATTATTTATACATTATTTATGCTACCTCATACCTGTTTAAGGTAATGCAGTTTGCTCTCCTTTTTTGCCAGCTGGGCTTGGTTAAGAAGATCAATTACCTAGAGCAACAAAGTTTGCTTTTAAAGATTTGATCATTGAAACATGATTTGTTTCATTGTTTATAACTAAACTTTGAACTTCACATGGAAAACGTCAGACAACAATAATAGGAAATAAATACATAAAATACCTTATCCGTTGTACTTTCTTCGCATTTTGAAGGTTCTTTCGTATCATTATCTTCGTTTTCCTGTGATGAAATCGAAGATTTTGATGCATCTGTGGACGCCATGTTTTTTAGCCCACGGGTAGACTATATTATCCCTTACATGAAGTAGACACGTCGTAGGTTGTAAAAACTCTGTAAGCAAAGTCCTCTTCAAATCTGACAGCATGAAAGGATGGGTTTATTAACGATCTTAAGGAAGATGAAGCAAAGAGAACGGGAAGTTCGCATATTGATGCTGTATCCTTGTATTACTTGTGTTTCATGTGCACATTTCGATACTTTTTGGCAAGAAACTTAACTAGAATTAAGAGGACTTGACAATGCAGGCAAAACAACGATTTTGAAGAAGTTTAACGGTGAAGATATCGATGAAATTTCTCCAACATTGGGATTCAACATTAAAACACTGGAATATAAAGAGTAATGGTGAATTATACAGCAGTAGAATAAAGTTGCAGTACGTTTACGGTATGACGGTTTGATTAAACATGCATAATTTAGTTTTAAGTTGAACATCTGGGATGTCGGTGGGCAGAAATCCTTACGTTCCTATTGGAGAAATTATTTTGAAAGTACAGATGGTTTGATTTGGGTCGTAGATAGTGCTGACTCAGCGAGATTAGAGGATTGTAAGGCAGAATTGAAGTCGTTGTTGTTGGAAGAGGTGAGTATGCAATTTATAAATCCAGCGGTTTGTAAACTTTCATGAATGTTACAGTGAAAGTAAACAAAACCACTAACTTCGATCAGTAGCATTGCCATTGTGCTATTACGTCGGGTTAAATTAGTTTTATTTCATTCAGCGTCTGACAGGAGCCACTTTACTAATTTTTGCCAACAAACAAGATCTTCCTGGAGCTTTAAAAGCAGAAGAAATCAAACAGGTACTACAAAGAAAGACGTTAAAGTTCTGATACTTTGATAACTTGTATTCTCTTCATCCCTGTAAGGTTTTAGAGTTAGATAGCATAAAGACTCATCATTGGCATATTCAGTGGTGCAGTGCCATCACCGGGGAGAATCTCTTGCTTGGCATTGATTGGCTCGTTGAAGACATCGCATCACGAGTATTTACGATGGATTGAAAACGCTGAAGACTATGGATGAAGTTGTGCATAAACTCATAGTTAATGTGTTATATTATAAAACATAAATCTACATATTTATTTTATGTCATCATCGAGATTTCCTTCCCTTTTTCTTTTTGCCAATGGAAGTAGGAGTTCCGGCTTTCGATGAAGTCGAATGAGTTTTAGCCATTATTTTTTTCACGTTCTCAGCTGCCTTTCTAAATCGTAGGGAAAGAAACGCTATTTATGCAAAAACATCACTCACTGTAATGTATAAAAATTTGTCATAGCATAGAAAAAAAGGCCTTTATTTGTTAGCACAGTTGCCCTCTATTCCCTCGGTTGTAGATGGTACAAACATGCAAGATTCAAAACGAAGTCACACTCTACAGAAAAGCAAATTTCACCCAAAATGTTACGTTTCAAGTCAACCAACATTCTAACTGGACATTGCAAACTGACGCTGTTCAAACACGTGACAATTCTTCACACTCTACAGAAAAGCAAATTTCACCCAAAATGTTACGTTTAAAGTCAATTAACATTCTAATTGGACATTGCAAACTGACTCTGTTCAAACACGTGACAATTCTTCACACTCTACAGAAAAGCAAATTTCACCCAAAATGTTACGTTTCAAGTCAACCAACATTCTAATTGGACATTGCAAACTGACGCTGTTCAAACACGTGACAATTCTTCACATTTAAAATGAACATGTTATTGTTCTCATGGCGCTTTTAACCATGAGTAAAAACAATTTTATAAGCTTGAAAATCTTCAACTATGCTGACACCAACTAAAATAATAGCGTTTCGGTTGATTGGTGATCAAACAGAGCTGCGTAGGATTATGGGGCGGTCACTTAGTTTCTTCAAGTTGTGCATTTAGTAAGAAATAATGTGTAGGAGTATGTACATTCTTTTCAATGCCTTTAGCTTTCTTGGTATATTTAACACATACTTGTAGTTAATTTGGGGTCCTCGCGATTCTTTCAACAAAATACATAACCAAGCCAAGGGACCTTTCTCGAAAGTTAAATTGATTTCCTATAATCAGGATAGATTAAAATCATTATAGTGTCCTGTCTTAATCGCAATATTTCAAATTCAATTGTAATGATTGTATTAAAGTTGTAGTGTACAGTCCCCCCGCCAAAAAGATCAATCGAAATGAAAATTAGTTGGCATTTTTTCTTTTATTATTGATAAGCTTCTTTGGGATCAATTTGTCATATCGATCACTCCACTGACCTTTAATCCTTCCCTGAACTGGAGTTGAGAAATGAAACCACTGTCATCAGGATCGTACTCTCCAAAAACTTGAAACCAACGTTCATAGTTGTGAGCGATGAACTGTTTAACAACCTGAAGTGGTGAACATTCTGATGGTCGGATGCGACCAACGACTTTCAAAGGTTTCTCTTGGTTAAGCGTTTCCAGTAAAAGGAAAAAATCATCGTCCAAATATATATTCTCAAGACACAACGTGTGCATCGCGTTGTCTGGCCTCGTTCTTAATGAGGAGAGCAGGGAATGGGCACCGGCAGTGCCGATCGGGTTATCACCAATCTAGAATTAAAAACCAGACTCAAATACCTCATTCAATAACACTTCAGAGAATAAACGTTCGACAATACCTTTAGAATCTCTATGGTAACATTCGCTTCCAGACTCTTAGCGATAAATGTCGCACCAATTGTGGAGATCCTATTGTTACTGATGTCAAGTTCAGTCAATGTATTATTTGCTTTAAGGGCATCAGATAGCGCGCGAGCACCCTCATCTTCTAAGCCATTCCACGAAAGATTGAAAACTTTTATAGTGTAATTATTCTATAGGAACCAAGTAGAGAAACTAAAGAATCATTTATAGTTTAGAATGCATTAGACATGATCATTTATAGTTTAGAATGCATTAGACATGATCATTTATAGTTTAGAATGCATTAGACATGATCATTTATAGTTTAGAATGGATTAGACATGATCATTTATAGTTTAGAATGGATTAGACATGATCATTTATAGTTTAGAATGCATTAAACCTGCTCAGCTTTACAACCTTCAGTCCTGTGGCGATACCAATAGCTCCACGTCGACGAATGTGATTCCAACTGAGATCAAGGATTTCCACCGAGTCATTTGCAGCTAATGTGACAACAAGATTACATGTTATACATCAATTGAGCAAAATGGCCCCACTAAAAATGAAAACATACATACCAATACTTGCCCCCAGGGCCACTCCTCCTTCTTCGCAAAATTTATTTCCGCTCATATTAAGCTTTATCAGTTGATCATTGTTCTGAGTAAAGTATTAAATAACGATCACGAAGATGATAGCTAAGGATAAGTAAGGATAACAATGGTTAACTCAGGATACATAACAATAGTTACGTACTTTGATAATTTCAGAAAACATGATTGCATCTTTATCATCAAAAGCATTATTTGCAATGTTTAGATCTTGAAGAATGCCACTGTTGTTCAACATGTCACAAATTGCTGCGCAGCCCACGTGACTGATCTTGTTCGAAGATAAATCCTAAGGTGAAAAAATGAGCCTTCGCAAACATCACAGCGGTATGATAATACATTAAACGTTACAGCGGTGTGATGATAATACATCAATCTATTGTCTTAAATAAAAGATCTTCAAAAACTGTAAACGACTTGAACAATAATATTTGCATGTTAAAATCTTGAGCTATTGAAGTATTTGTGATATGTCCATTTAATATTGGTGGTCAGTCGTTTCCTGATTTACAAATCCTTTATTTTCATTTATTCTCGCCAACATAAAGCAAATTTGCTCTATATCATGTATGTAATTAACTTCAGTAACAATTAAAACTTTTTGAGAAAACACAAGTAGATTTGTATCATAAAAGAAATGCATGGTATAATCCGTTGAAAATCATACATTTCAAACGAATTTAACACTATATAATGCACATTATATCTTGCTACGACCATGACCACGAGAATGTAATTGTTGAAAAAAAAGTCCTTTATAAATTTAAAAGATCGAGACAGAGTCACTTTAACTCTACTCTTAAAAAGGACATTTTCCTAAAGCTCACTTAACGAACATTTTATGACACGAAAAACTTACTAACGAAGTGATGTAACAATTTTCTTTCATCATCTCGCAAACATGGCTAGCACCTAAGTCACCAATGTTGTTGTCATGGAGATCTAATCTTAACACTGTCGTATTAGTCTGCGAAAATATAAGTAAAAATTTTGTCAGGTGATTTGCGCAAACACGCTCCAGTGAATTATATAAATATTTATGTGGAACAATAAAAATAGGTCATAAACAGTTCACAATGAATTCTTAGTCCCTCGCATAGTTTCAAGTCCTTCAAAGTTGAATATTTCATCTCAAAGTTGAATATACTTTTTTCGATTTCCTCTTTTTGTTTTCAGTTATCGTTCCAGATAGTTAAATATTGACTTCAATGCTTTAATCATGTATACCACAAGCACTATGGCGATTGCTTTAACTCCTTTAGCTCCCAGGCCGTGATGACGTAATATCAGTTCCTTATCTTGTATGTGACGGACAAAGTAGGACATCGGAATGACGCCGCTTAACGCACATGCAGAGAAATAAAGTCGTTTCCCGGTGAGATCAAACGATTTTGAACGTTCTATAAAAACACAGAGGACATAAATTAAATAACGGAAACCATAATGGACTGGCAAATTGATTTTTTCATGAAAGCATAAAAGTTGAAAATACATTGACAGGCGCTTGTGGTGACGTACGATTCACACCTTGCATTTCCAGATCAGTTTCCCAATCACTATCGTGAGATTCCGGGCTTTCTCGGCGTTTATTCGAGTCATCACCATGTTCATTGTACAGGGGATCATTTTCGGACTCTTGGTGATCTGAGACAACGAGATCATCCGAATGTGTAGCGACTTCATACGACTCCTTGCGAATAAAACGAGCGAAGATTAAACTTACAGAAAATCAAAGACAAAAAACTTATGACTAAAAACAAAGGAAAAACTACTAGCCTAATAAAACCCGGCAGTTTCTTCGCATCAGTTCGTTATTAAAAAAGTCAATTTCATTCCTACGTTCTAGAGTTTGCATAGCTAAGATACGACTCGTGAGCAAAGGTAAAAAACATTGAAAACCTTTCAAAAACATAAAGTTATCGTTTGATTTGAAAAAACAGCTGCCAACTTACTTTGTTTTCCATTTCGTCAAAAGTAACTTTTCATGGTCACCAGCAGCACATTCAGCAAGTGAGTTTGAAATCACCATGGTAACTGATGACCGTTACTTTGATTGGCCAATAACCGTCATTAATTTGGACCGTCATTACACAAGAGCCGTTTTTAATTACTTAAATTTTTTCCGACAATAATATCTTTTTCTTAATGTTTCGGCGGGGAATTTTGCAGGTAATTCAATTGATGAGAAAGCCGATAATTTTGGGGCAACTACAGCTATGTTGCATAGAAAAACCTCAGACGATGGAAGGAAAAATCACCCTTAATTATGGAAAAATAAGGTGTTAAAATTTTGAGAAATTTTAATACGGAAATGCATCAAAACACGGGCGATGGCAGAATAACAACATTAAAGTATAAACTGACAGCTGTGTAGCTCAATCCTCAGGAAAATTTTCTATTTCATAAATCCTTTGAAGCGTCACGTTTAGTAAATATCATTAAGAAAGGTTTATCTCAGGTCATTTTTGTCACGTGAACACGCAATTCCAGCTTACAATCTTGGGGCTGAAAAACATGAGATGGTTTATTGATTAGAACTGGAAAATAGGTGCTAAAAAATTCCTTGTCTTGTTTTTAAATACCTCCGTAAGCATCTGGCATTCTCTCAATAGAATATCTAAATTGTCAAAATAAGAAAAAATTTACTATGGATGTGTGGAACAGATGAGAATTCACGGATTAAATGATAATTCAGTGAAGTGTACCTATGTTGAGTAATATACATGATTGGAACTCCAGGAATCTTTCGAATTCTTCTTTTCAAATCTCTATCACAAGTTGCTACTATGTAACATTTGTGCTGGAACATAAGATGATACATTGATTAGTTATAATGTGACTTCACAGTGAATTGAGCAGCAGTGTGCCATATACCATTTCAATAGATACAGCATTTAATTTTAGTTACTGAACACAGATCACATTGAACACTGGATTATAATTGTATCGTGGTTATGCGTACAGTTATTGTTAATTACCAAAATTTAATATCAGAAAATTGGTCATGTAGTCTAAAAACTGGTTACATCATATTGGGGGAAAATCTACTGGATTCTGGATACTAAAATTTGAATAGATACCACAATAAAGGTACATGTTTTGCACATCTCCGAGATCCAGTCTTTTAATGACTTACTTGACTGACACGATTAACAAGACAATCGTCAGCATATGTTCCCTTGTGCATGCATGGCAATCTCATAAATCTTTCATCACGAGCTATTCTGAATAATACAACATTAGGAAATAACTGATCTCATATCAGAACTTATTCAACAGAATATGTCTCAAAAATTGATCTAATTTGAAAAAATGTTAGGTAGCCATAACTCAAATTGAACAAGAAACCATAAAATCAACACCTTAGCAGGTGTATTAAGCACCAAGAACATTGATCTTGTGTGTATATTAAGTAAAAATAACATAGCACCATATGATTAACCAACCTTAAAGCCACTCTATATTTCATTCCCATTTTCTCAAGCTCACCCATAACACAATCCGTAATACAAGGTATGCCTGCCAAGCCATAAATCATTAAGTTAATATTTAAGATTTATTTAAAAGCTAGAAATAAAGACTCAGAACTCACATTTAGCATAAAGACAGTCCATCATGGATTGAAACAAATCCAATTTATTTTTTATGGAAAAGTTGATGAAGTTTGTGTCGACCAGAATGTAATAAGGTGGTCCTAGTTGTGTGTTGTATTGAAAGAATAATGCTGATGACACTTGTTCTCTAACAAAATAAAAAATAATCATCTGGTTGAATTAGTAGTTTGAACAAATGATTGGAAAAAAAGTAAAGGACCATTCAGATTTTGGTGATATGCTCTCACGAAGAAGGGAAAGAAAAGATAATATGGGATTGATGAGACTTCAGGGCGCAAAAGGAAAGAAAAGATAAGAAATGGAAACTAGGCAACCTACATGTGTTTGACTTCTTCGTCGTCATTTTTCTTCTTTGTTTTCTTACGTTTTTCGTTCTCTCTATTTTTTCTGTGATGTTTAGAAAAATAGCAGCAAGAATCAAGCAACATCAATTTAACAAGATAAAAGAATCAAAACAAAATACAATCCTTGATACTATTTAAAGTCTGTGGCTTTCCTTACATTCGCGGGTCGTTTGTTGATATCATACGCTTTACGGCGGCGAATTTCCTCGTTTTTCTTGCTTTACCCTGCAGAATGAAAACAAATTCAAATTATTTTCTCTAGCCAGGCCAAACGTAAGCCAAAAAATCGACGAAAACATCACGAAACTTACCATTACTTTAACAGATTACTTCTAAACGATCGTCTAGAGAAATTTAATTGAGAACTTTCCCTTCGTTTGTCTACTACACAAAAATAGGTACGCATTGCGTACATGTGGTTAGCCTATGAATTTTATGGTCCTAGATTGTAAATGAAACTAGTTGGAATAAAATTGTACATTTCATATTATTTAGACCAAACTTGCTTGAAATTTAAAAATGCGCTTTGTGCTCACTGTTTAATGACAGACATCATGTGTAAATGATACCTTTAAAGCCGATGTGTTTTTCATCCGAGCGTATTTTCATTTTTCCGAAATATCTTAGTGTTACTATTGCTTAACTTATTTATACATAGTATAATTTATAAATTTTACGTAGGAATTATATCTTCACTGTATTTTTTATTTACACTAAATTTTTACGTGTATTTCTCAGTTTTAATACATTACGAACAGCCATAAATTTACTATAAAAGTATGTTGTGTTTTATATCAGCATTCTCTCTTGTTCAAAAACACATTTATTATAAACGAATTTCCCGAACCCAAACTCAAGCGAAAAATGAAAATTATAGATATTCAGAAAAATGTAAAAATATATACAAAATCAATTGCAAAGTATATAACTGTGTGTTTCAACGTAAAATTTTCTAAGTCATAAACAGCATAAGCTTCCCGATACTCCTTGATCAGTTTTCTCCCAGACAGAGACAGCGTAGCCTATTTTTGATTGCGAGGACAATTGACGAGCAGATGTTGGTTGCAACTAGAAGATCCAGAGATAAACTTCAAAAATTCATAATGGACACACAATATCTTCACGGTCTTTGACTGTAAATTTAGAACTCTCTCTTGCTTGTTTTTTTCGACTGGTCACTAAGCAGGCAATGGTGTTTCTTCAGCATTGTTTCAAGTTTTAATTTCTCCTTATTTAACTCTCCAATCAAAGACTCCAGATCTTCATTTGCAGACTGCAACTCCTTGGAGCTCTATAAATAACTCTATGTGTGAATCATTAACAACTATCACATTTCGAATGCAATGGTACCCAAAAAATGCTATCATATCTGAACCTGTTGGAGCTTATTTGCTTGTACTTTGCGTTTCAATCGACATTTCGATGCGGCTATTTTGTTCCTCTCCCGTCGTAGTCTTCGTTTTTCCAACTGATCTTCTGACAACTGGAGTAATGTGACGAAGATGTATGATCTTACAAAAGGTAATGAATGACATTGAAACAAAAATTGAAATGAAAAATAGTTACTTCTTCGCTAGTTTGCACGGGTTTCATTTCAATCTCTGGGATGTCCAGGCCGTTTGCAAACCTCCGAGATTCGATTGCAAAACGAAGACCTAGCTTAACCGGAATTTCAATGTTTTCGATTTCTGAAGTTGGAACCGTTGTCAGTTGATCTGTATATGGCATCTGGATAGCTTGATCATCAAATGCTTCAGTTCCCTTAAAAGAAAACAACAAACATAAATGGACAGATAATAACTTTAATATTATATCATCATCTTTAATATCTTGCGTTTTCTTTGTCTGTTCATGTCAAAGATCGCTGAAAACAAATCCTCACTCATACATGATATAATATTAAATCATTCACTTACCTGGCTGAAGATGTGAAAAGGATCCATTAGTTAGTTCACCGTGAGAACAAAGAGAGCGAGTGAAAAACTTTTTAAAATTCTTTTTTATATTTAAAATACATCTCGTTCTGTTCAATAATTTCACTGCGAAATAAAGTTCATATTGTGATGATCTTTGATACATTTTCATGACTAAAGTTTACTTCTTCTGGTGGCAAACGACAATCTTGTCCAATCATCATTGAAATAATGTAAAATGTAGGACAACGTCAGCAAGCAAATATCATGCTTCACTGAACATAAGCAAGTTGTAAATACATTTTATTGTTCATATTGAGCATTTCTTCTGTACCTCTTTTCTGATTATTTATGAATTAAAACAATAAAAGACCTATTAACTGGTTAAGATTTTATTGTTAACATTAAAATGATTTCAGAAAAAAAAATCTCATTATGTAAAAAACTATTATCTTTTACAATGCAAGATTCCTAGACACCACTAATATACAGACAGGGTTCTTCCTTGAAAAGCTAAAAATACCATTTGTTAACAGTCTATACCTGTCACATCTTTGATCCATTTCTTAAACTGTGACACTCGCGTGTATACGCCATATTTATAAGCTATCGCGCATGCGTCATGTCCAAATGAAGATATACCGTGCAGATACCATTTGTTATCCTTTTCACAAAGTAAGGGACCTTAACAAGATACGAATGAATAAAATGGATCGAAGAAGATATTCATGAACAATATGGATCTAAGAAGTTATGAATGGTCAACATATCTAAAAAGATACGAATGAACAACATGGATCTTAGAAGATATGAATGAACAACATGGATCTAAGAAGATATGAATGGTCAACATATCCAAAAAGATACGAATGAACAACATGAATCTTAGAAGATATGAATGAACAACATGGATCTAAGAAGATATGAATGGTCAACATATCCAAAAAGATACGAATGAACAACATGGATCTTAGAAGATACGAATGAACAACATGGATCTAAGAAGTTATGAATGGTCAACATATCTAAAAAGATACGAATGAACAACATGGATCTTAGAAGATACGAATGAACAACATGGATCTAAGAAGTTATGAATGGTCAACATATCTAAAAAGATACGAATGAACAACATGGATCTTAGAAGATACGAATGAACAACATGAATCTTAGAAGATATGAATGAACAACATGGATCTAAGAAGATATGAATGGTCAACATATCCAAAAAGATACGAATGAACAACATGGATCTTAGAAGATACGATTGAACAACATGGATCTAAGAAGTTATGAATGGTTAACATGTACAAAAAGATACGAATGAACAACATGGATCTAAGAAGATGCAAATGAATAAAATAATTTTTTGCAAAAAAAATGGATTGCATCTTATTCTACCTCCGCTGTCTCCTTCACACGTGTCTTTACCACCTTGCTCAAAACCTGCACAAACCATGTTGTCCGTAATTACTCCACCGTAAGATTTTTCCTTGTTGCAAGTTTCTTTGGACACAAGTGGCACGCTGACATGAAGTAACTTCGGCTCAGTTGCCGTGTGGAGTTTCTTGTTCCCCCATCCAGAAATGTAACAGTCTTTACCTGCGAGGCAATTAAAATCGTACGATATTTTTTGCATCATTGTAATTCTATTTTTCTAATCTAAGATGAAGACAAGAAGACACTTTCGAATTATGATCTCCTTCCGCTCTCAAATGCCATGGGCAATGGACATGATTTAAAAAAAGAACGTCTGAGATTACACATAATAAATTTTTGGTACAAAACTCCCAAGTAGACTTACACACACAGTAGACATCAGTCACATCACCGTTGATCTCTGTCGTTAGATCCATAAATTGGCAATTATTTGAGAGCTAAATTTGTGTTTATATTTAATCATTTAAAGTCAGTGGTTTAACATCAATTAGTTTGTAAAGATCGACTAAAACTGCATGAGTTCTCAGGTGTCTAAAATCCATGGATTTACCTTCAGCGAAGTCAGGAAATCCAGAGTCCACGCACACAGGCGAAACTCTCTCGTTGAAATACGCTGGTTTACTCAACTCCAACAAGGAAATATCGTGCTCAGCATAAAGGCCTATCTTTCCCGTGCTTAGATTTTTTGCTCCGATTCCAAACGATGGATGAATTACGACATTCTTCACTGAAATATCTTGTTCATAATTGTCTTTTACGTTAAGATCATGTTCCCCAAGTCTCACCTTTATAAAGTAAATAACACAAAGTATCGAGCTTATCCATCACTACGACAGTCGAATTTTAGTAGTTCGCACAAACTCTCTCAATCCAGCGAAACTTGTACAGTTCCTGACTTCCTTCATTCTCCCTCAAACACAAAAAGTTTCTTTATCCTTCTCCAGCCTAGTATGTCTCAACAGTCCATTGACAGTCTCACACCTTAAAAACTCTATTCACAAACTAACTGCCAAAATTCACTCGTCTTCCAAAGTACGCTCTCACCTCAAATGAATAATGATAAGTCAGTTATCTTAAATTCACGTAGAACGACTAAAACATGTTGGCTGGCGACGTTACCGTGCTATACACTGCTGAATGTATTACTATACGCTAGTCAAAGAAATTCTATTATTCGCGTACTGAGAATATTTGAGGTAAAACCAAGGTGCAGTGAGCTGCAGTGGCAACCCATTTCTCAGAGATTAAGGTGGCACCACATTTGAAATATGGAGCTTCATGATTTCCTTGACTGTGAAACAAAGCCACCATCCAGGGCCATTCTCCTGCCACAGCTTCTTCTCCTCCGACAATTCTCTTGGTCGAGTATGTTAGCGGTTTGTTGCCACAATCCGCGGTTTTCGTCAGTGCTAAGATAAATATAAAAGCAAGGAAGTCTGATGATTTGTATTTGAAAATGTGAACGATGTCATCAAATTTTACTACCGGCGAAGTTCGCTTCTGTCAAAAATACCACCAGAAAAAAAAGTTTCAGAAATCTCTCCATGATAGTTGCGATGCATTTTGAATTTTACGTTTTTGAACGATGAGCGCTTTCGAGAGAACAGGTGGCTGCACATATTTTTCCACTTCATAAGACACAAAATTCGATAATGGGACATAGTGACATGCCGTCACATACGTTGATATTATTTGACATAAATTTTACCTGTAGTATGGAGCACTGCAATAATGAAGAAGTTCATTACAGAATTACAAAAATGCTTCAGCAAGGTTTGTAATTACATGTTTGTAGAATAGATCGTCTGGGTTAGTGAAGTCATAATGACAACCGCTGAGCCTGTCAAAGTGTCAATCGACTGACACCATCGACAACGACACAAAAATATTTTTTTCAGGACTACACTAATCTGGACGATCTACATCAGAAAACATGCAATGATACCCTTGGATACAAATAATTCGCTTCAAAGATATATCTTGTCATTATATAATTGTTGAAAGAAAACATAATTTACATCTATTGTAGATTTATATACAGTTCTGTCATTGTCAGTGTCACCGTTCAATCCGAACATTGCAACCCAATAATTTTTTTCATTTTGATACATAATTGGAACTGAGTAGGGGTCAACAAAATGTCGTCAAAAAGTGACAATTTTAATAACTACCGAGAATTATCCACGTAAGAACTCTGTTGGGTTACAAAGTTCGTATGGGGGTGATGCCCTTATTCAGCCTTGATAATTTATGGTAGTGTATTTCATATATTCATGTTGTAAGCTTCAATAACAATCAAAGTTGAATATTATCACAGTCTTCCATTTAGTCTTAAATTGCTATGCAAGTATTTCTCTAGATGAAGAAGACATCGATGGTTCATCTTCTTAAATATGCTACTGCAAACAAGTTCTATCAAAAACATTGCAAAATTTGTACAATCAGTAAATATAGCACTCTTATACCGTAACAATACATTTGCTAAGCAATTTACATTCAACAGGCCAATAAAACGAATTCTTATCATAAATACAATGCCCAAACATAAACTTTTCATAAAGTCACAAATTATGTGATGTTTTTAAAAAAGTTATTAAATAGTGTGTCATTTTTTTGTCCTAAGACATCACTAGACTTAGTGATCTTCAATTTCATTAAAATTTCGTAGCATAGAAACATGAAGTGATCTTGGAACATTGGAATGGAGTTAGATAAAGTTTAGTGGAATAGACCAAACTGTCCAGGCCCGACGTTAAGACTGGGATTGAGCTTGGGGAGATGACTAGACTTTCGTGAATGAATAGTACGAATGTGTTGGAAGAGGATGACAGAATTTTGTAGTTGTCAAAATCTGCAGAGTGACTAATTCTTTACAAATAGGCAAAGACACCATAGTTGATTGGGCTGGATGTCAGTTTTCTTCTTAAAGTAAAAATTTTCAAGTGTTGTGATTCTCTGGTGTGTAAATGGCGTGTGGTCTGATTTTTGTAAGATGAAGAACAGTGTCGACTTGTAAATAAGTATACAACAACTGATTTCAGAAATTCTAGGAACTCTATGTTTGAAAGGTGAGAAAGTTGAAAACGAACATTGAGGTGAGGATGAGTAGAATTGTATAGAAAAGTGAGTTTTTTGTGTGAATCAGAAGAGATGGTGAAGTAGTGAAGGGAAGGTTAAAACTAATATAAAAAAAACATCATATAATTAATGGTCTTAATTAAAGTTTTATGATGGGCAATCATAATTCCTATATTGTTTAAAAGACAAAAAAATATAAAACATAAAATGCTACAAGAAATATGGAAATGAAATGATAACTACCTATGTTGAGTATACCAAATTATATGCAACAATATGCAACAAAACCTCATGACTATACCTAACATATATGAATTCATATTTTTTGATTTGTTTCTTACTGGTGGGACCATCGTGCTGTCATGAAAAAAGATTCTTTTCACAACAGTAGGAAACAAAGTAATAGAGAAACCATGTACTATTGCAAGTTAAATTAGATCAAGAAACAAAATTTTCCTAAAATTACTTATCATTTACACTGTTTTCTTTATTATCCTCGTGCAGTTTCTCACGGTTTGCTCTTTTCTTGCAAGAATGTTTATCTAACATCATTTCTAATTGTTGTTTTTGAACTTTTAAGTTTTCAATCTCATGTTCCAGATCATCATTACTGTTCGAGATCTGTTCTGTAACCTTAAAAAAACTTTATTGTGAGTTTTTAGAGTGCAGTTTTGTGTGAGAAAATTATCTCTTTGTTACAAACCAGCTCTAAGTCAACAATATGTTGTTTACGTCGCTGACGACAGCGAAATGCTGCAAGTTTATTTCTCTCTCTCCTCAATCTTCTTTTTTCTTCTTCTTCGGGAGTGAGCTTTGGAAGAATACAAAGAGCATCACAATTCCCAAATAAGCAGGATATCCGTTTGAATAGCATCATCATGCAAATTATTTTACCTCATCAGTCTTTGGTTTCTTTGCTTCAATTTCCGGTAGCTCATCCAGACCTTTAGCCAACCTCTTATGTCTTATTGCATCTCGAAGCTCTTTCTTTACAACATCATCTTTTGGTTGGACTACAAACGATCCGGTATCTGATACTGGACTATTTGGCGCAGAGCTTCCAGCTTCGCTTGACGACTGAATTCAAATTGTCAAAAATTAAGAAATGTCAGATAGTTAAATATATAATAGAAATAGATAATATATAAGTGTCTTATGGCACAAGAACATAACGTAATGAATACAGCGATGATTCATTGACATACCGATGATATTTCAACGTCAACAGGAGTTTTTACCATGGTATAAGGTCGCCAGGTTGCCATGTTTACAACTGTTATAATTGTTATACTTCAAGTCTGAAGCACTATTTGAAGGACGGTGTCTACGAAAGACGATCGACAACACATCGCATTTCAGTTTTATCTGTTTTGGGTATTAAACGATTACAAATATTGAACTCTTCCCTACACAAAGAATAGGATATATTTTTATGTCATCAGCCATTTAATGAGATTAGACAAAGGTGGTTATTTTCGGTGATGATTAACGATGACATGGCGTAATGAAACGAGGGCTTTCCGATTGAGTTACGAACACATATTATGTTATGTTAAAACGCAATGAAACACTATTGCTTTGTCATGAAATATTTCAATTATTCATCTAAAAAACAAAAATGTTCTAAAGACTAAATTTGCATAGTATTTTATTGTTCAGAAAGGTGCAGCTCATTAAAAACATGAAAGATTAAAGCCATTCAATGTTTGCACGAACCTGAACGTAACCTTATGAAGGATGGGAATAAATTGAAACAAATATAAAGAAAAGAC